>NC_041392.1:148553928-148554593 GCF_002162155.2 Triticum dicoccoides
CCCCACCCCACCCCACCGGCAGCTGCACCTCGTTCTGCCGCTGTGACGAGGAAGCGGGAGCCCGGAGGTGGAGACTTCGGCGGGGCTACTCGCCGTCCATCGACGGTTGACAACGAACACCGGCGCGACGCGACGAGGCCGGCCCACGACCACGACCATGACCGGTGTCCTCCTACGGTCTGCATCTCCGATGCGACGCCAACCACCGCCTTGTCAACGAATGTAAATGCTCCCTCCCTCCCTCCCTCCTCTACTCCTCTCCTCTATATAGTGTAACAATTTTTATCAATAAAAGAATAATTAAAGAAAAGTTACTAATGGCGCACCAGGAGAGGGTGCGCCATTATTATCAATAAAAAAATAATAATAAAAAGTTACTAATGGCGCACGAGGAGAGGGTGTGCCATTGTTATCAATAAAAAGTTACTTATGGTGCACCCCTCGGTGGTGCGCCATTGCTATGGATGTACTTATGGCGCACCCCTTGGAGGTGCGCCATTGCTATGCCTTTCCCCCCTCTATCCCTTTCCCCCTCGCCCCCGCGCCTGATCAAATCCCTAGCCCCCTCGCCCCCACGCCAGATCGCTTTCCCCCTCGCCGTCGACGATCCCTTTCCAGCGCGCCCCGCCCCCACCTCCAGCGCTCCTCCACCCATCACCACCGCA
>NC_041392.1:148554878-148576604 GCF_002162155.2 Triticum dicoccoides
CGCCCCAACCAATCGCGGTGCGCCCCCGCCTCCGTCTTCGTCGCCGCCCCCGTCTCCGTCTCCGTCATGGTCTTCATCACCGCCCCCGTCTCCGTCTTCGTCGCCGTCGCTCCCAAGCATCCACCACCACCGTCGTCGTCGTCTCCCCCGAGGTGAGACCCGCTCCGCCATGTTTGTTCTGTTCCTCAGCATCCCTAGGTGGCGGCGTGTAGTGTAGGGTAAGGTGTCCTCTCTTGATTTTTGTGGTCACTACGATGTTGTTCTGTTCTATAATAGAAACAACAACAGGGGGAAACCGATGGCATGGCATTGGCAGTGTGAATCTGAGGTGCAGTTTCAGTCTGATATTGGGTGACTGCTTCTTCCTTCTGAATGATGGTAACAGGGGGTGGGGATGTGGATTGGTTAGACACCAAATTAGGCATACAGATGCATTTCAGTTTGATCTGGGCAACAGGGGCTTGCCATCTTACCTGTGCTGCTAATGAAAATGGTTGTGAGTTTTTTGCATCGCGGTGACCCATCAGGCATATAGGAGGGATCACCAGACTGCAAGGGGTCCTAGTTGTTGGAATCTTAAATACTTGTTTGTGCGGTTGATAGATAGGGGTGGCTATGCTGTTGACAATACATGAGCAGTTAGATCATGCTTGTTGGGGTTTACTGGCAAGAATGTTGTGACAATAGATGATGCTGGCTCTGCCCTGCCATTTTTCTTCAGTTTTGTTTGTAGTTTCGGTGTTAGGTGTCATTTTCTCAAGTTTTGTGTGCTACAAATTCACTTTGTGCACAATACTCCTTCCAAGCACTCTCTGTTTCTTAATTTTACTGAAGCAGTCACATAAGCTTTTAAGTAATTACATCAACATTTCTAGTTTGTTTGACTGCATATTTTTCTAGGAACTACACATTTACATCCTCTGAAGTACACAACTTCTTATTTGGCTGCTTATTTTTCCTTGCATCTATATTTTCATAGGAACTTTGCCTACTTTTGTGTACTATAATGCACTAAAATATAGGGTATTTTCTTTCCAACAACTTTTGAGTGCACAACCATAGCCCTGCATTAAGAATGTAATCTCCAGAAAATAGTGGTAGGTACAACTTCCAAGCTAGAACACTAAACAACCAAAAGATTTCAATATATAGGATTGTTGGTTTTTAACCTTGGTTGCCATTGTTTCTATTTGTAACAGTCTGAAGAATGACTCATGCTGTTTGTGCTATCAGCTACCTAACAATCTCTAAGTGAAAGCAACTAGATGGAGTAGATTTGTGCACACAATACTCCTTCCAAGACAATTTGCTTCCAAGGAGTAGTTTCAGTTTGCTTTCACGGAGTAGTTTCAGTAAAGTTTCACCATGCTTTCAGTATAGTTTCTGTAGCCGATTTGCTATTCACTTTGTCCTATTAGTTTGCTTCCATATTTGTGCCCACTCTGAAGACTATTCGTATATGCTTGGAACTAAACAAAATTATACAATGAACTTCTGCAGGCTGATCTGAGTTGGACCATCCTCTGCAGCCAACTTCTCTTCGGCAAGAGGAAGAAAGGAGAATCAGGGTAAGGTTTCATGGCTAGAAGATATATTGCTGTACCCCGAGTGAAGGGAAGGAGTTTGCTGGGTTTTGTCTCCGACCATCGTGTCGTGATGATTTTGCAGGTACCCCGAGAGGCCCTTGAGTTTGCCGGAATGCCGATTAACTTCCGTTCCGGCAAATTCGGGTACTCCATATGTCCTATTTTCAGCAAAGGTCATGCTGAAATTTTCCGTGAATTTTAGCATGACTTTGCTAAAAATAGGACATATGGGGTACTTGCGACTAATGCATGGGCCGGGGTATCTTAGTACTTAATTAAGTAGGATCAACTGCCTCTTGTGTTATACATATACAAGTGTGATATCAACTCATAGTTATTACTCTATCTGTCACCATATATGTGTATCCAACCTTGTGAACTTGTTTCATTTTGTAGTCTATGTTAACTCAAGTATGTGTGATATATATACATATGTGTGTGCCTGTGATATAATACCCTATTTGGGATAGTTTAACCTGCAAGTTGCCTTCTCTGTTTCTCTGGCTGTGAGGGGGTAGCATGATCGGAAGCACCAGCGCTCTTTTCCTAGGCACTCGAGTAGGCGGTGCTGCCGATGCGATCTGCCATTTAGAGTACCCATATATATCAGTCGACCTAGGGTGCCTCGGCATCGATAAACCCTAAATGATGAAAACTTAACTTAGCATTTAGGGTGCCTCAGCGTTGACAAACCCTAAATGATAAAACCTTGGCTTTTAGGGTGCCTCGGTGTCGATAAAAACCTAAATGATGAAAGCTTAGGCTTTTAGGGTGCCTCGGCTTCGACAACCCTAAATGATAAAAGCTTAGCTTTTAGGATGCCTCGGTGTCGACAAACCCTAAATGATGAGACCATGATAATTCCTCACAAGCCCTAAATGATGAGATCTTGTTCCTTGACAATAACCAACTTTTTAACCAAACTTTTTTCCTATTTAGAGCAAAACATGGCCCACAACGATGAGGCCGGCGGTTCGGGCAAGGCATTCTGAAAGTTGTCCCAGGAGATGGAGGAAGAACCTCACCGCTATGAGGACGCCGCCCCTGACACCGATCCTGACTACACAACCCCTAGTGGCGTCGGGGATGACACCACTGATGGTGCCGCTGAGGATGCCACTGATACGTCTCAAACGTATCTATAATTTTTGATTGCTCCATACTATATTATCTACTGTTTTAGACATTATTGGGCTTTATTATCCATTTTTATATTATTTTTGGGACTAACCTATTAACCGGAGGCCCAACCCAGAATTGCTGTTTTTTTGCCTATTTTAGGGTTTCGAAGAAAAGGAATATCAAACGGAGTCCAAACGGAATGAAACCTTCGAAAACGTGATTTTCTCATCAGATAAGATCCAGGAGACTTGGACCCTCCATCAAGAAAGCCACGAGGCGGCCACGAGGGTGGAGGGTGCCCCCTAGGGCGCGCCCCTGCCTCGTGGGCCCCTCAAAGCTCCACCGACGCACTTCTTCCTCCTATATATATCCACGTACCCCCAAACGATCGGGGACGGAGCCAAAAACCTAATTCCACCGTCGCAACTTTCTGTATCCACGAGATCCCATCTTGGGACCTGTTCCGGAGCTCCGCCGGAGGGGGCATCGATCACGGAGGGCTTCTACATCATCATCCAAGCCTCTCCGTTAAAGTGTGAGTAGTTTACTTCAGACCTACGGGTCCATAGTTAGTAGCTAGATGGCTTCTTCTCTCTTTTTGGATCTCAATACAATGTTCTCCCCCTCTCTCGTGGAGATCTATTCGATGTAATCTTCTTTTTGCGGTGTGTTTGTTGAGACCGATGAATTGTGAGTTTATGATCAAGTCTATCTATGAATAATATTTGAATCTTCTCTAAATTCTTTTATGTATGATTGGTTATCTTTGCAAGTCTCTTCGAATTATCGGTTTGGTTTAGCCTACTAGATTGGTTGTTCTTGCCATGGGAGAAGTGCTTAGTTTTGGGTTCGATCTTGTGGTGTCCTTTCCCAATGACAGAAGGGGCAGCAAGGCACGTATTGTATTGTTGCCATCAAGGATAACACGATGGTTTTTTTATCATATTGCATGAAACTATCCCTCTACATCAGGTCATCTTGCTTAAGGCGTTACTCTGTTTTTAACTTAATACTCTAGATGCATGCTGGATAGCGGTCGATGAGTGGAGTAATAGTAGTAGGTGGAGAATCGTTTTGGTCTACTTGTCTCGGACGTGATCCCTATATACATGATCGTACCTAGATATTCTCATAACTATGCTCAATTCTGTCAATTGCTCAATAGTAATTTGTTCACCCACCGTAGAATACTTATGCTCTTGAGAGAAGCCACTAGTGAAACCTATGGCCCCCAGGTCTCTTTCTCATCATATCAATCTCCATCACTTTATTATTGCTTTGCTTTTACTTTTCTTTTACTTTTTACTTTGCATCTCTATACCAAAAATACCAAAAATATTATTTATCATCTCTATCAGATCTCACTTTCGTAAGTGACTGTGAAGGGATTGACAACCCCTAAGCGCGTTGGTTGCGTTGAGCTATTGTTTTTGTGTAGGTACGAGGGACTTGTGCGTGGCCTCCTACTGGATTGATACCTTGGTTCTCAAAAACCGAGGGAAATACTTACGCTACTTTGCTGCATCATCCTCTCCTCTTCGGGGAAATCCAACGCAGTGCTCAAGAGGTAGCAAGAAGAATTTCTGGCGCTGTTGCCGGGGAGGTTCGCGCAAGTCAAGATTTGACTCCCGATAACGAGCCATTTCTGGCACCGTTGCCGGGAGTCTGCGCAAAAGTCAACATACCAAGTACCCATCACAATCCCTATCTCCCAGATTACATTATTTGCCATTTGCCTCTCGTTTGCCTCTCCCCCACTTCACCCTTGCCATTTTATTCGCCCTCTCTCTCTATCCTCCCTCTCTTTTTTCCGTTTGCCTTTGGTTTGCTCGTGTGTTAGGTTGCTTGCTTGTCGTTATGTCGAGTCCTTTACCTTCTGCCTCTATGTCTGAAATTGGGGAAATTATTGTCGATATGGACAATAATAATATCATGAAAAATTCTGATGCTCCTGCTAAAGAACCTACCATCTTTCATACAAAAAATTCCGTGTTGGTAGTGGTAATATTATTGGAAAAGGAGTTATTCAAGATTTCTTTACTTGTGCCGGTGCTTTACCTTCTATGGGTAGTTCTATCCTTCACAGAACTAGTAGTCTTGCGGACGCTATTGCCATGCTTGTAGTTGAACTTGAAAGACAATTCATGCACATGCATCCTTCCATACAAAGGATTTTTCTGGAATTTTCTAATATTGAGCATTCTTCTGTTAAGCGTGCCGCTACTATCTTTTTGGCTCATGAGTTTAGATTCATAATAAAAGAAGCCAAAGAAATCTTTGCGCATTATAGGGTGGACGCTTGCCGTCCTCCCATAGAGGCTATCCTCTTTGATCAAGAAGAAATAATGCGTTCTCAATCTTTAGACTATGTTGCTTTCAATGAAAATCTTAGAAAAAGGGTTCCTACCAATGTTTTAGTTGATAGAATTTCTGAACTTAATGATGATTTGGCTATTCGAAAGAATGAACTAGGATATTCTCTTGAATATAGGCTCACAAAGTTCTGTCAAAAGAATGCTTATAATGATGAATTGGTTGTGCGTTATGAAGGACCAAAGGAGGAACCTATACCTCCCAAGGTTGATCTTGGGGACTTTTGTACCGTTAAATTTAGCCCTTTTGATTACTTTTGCTTGCCTCAATAAAAACTTGCTGCCGAACATAGAGAATATGAAATGAGTTTTAATAATATATCTTACTATTATGGCAATACCTAGATCTATTCCTGCTTGTTATGCCTAGCTAGGGGCGTTAAACGATAGCGCTTGTTGGGAGGCAACCCAATTTTATATTTATTCCTTGCTTTTTGCTCCTATTTAGTAATAAATAAATTATTTAGCCTCTGTTTTGGTTGTGTTTTTTGTGTTTAATTAGTGTTTGTGCCAGGTAGAACCGTTGGGAAGACTCGGGGAAAGTCTTGTTGAACTTGCTGTAAAAAACAGAAACTTTAGCGCTCACGAGAACTGCTGTCATTTTTATTTGCAGAGTGCTATTTAGTTAATTATTTTTGCAGATGATTAATAAATCAATTCCTCACGTCCATCAATTTATTTTAGAATTTTTGGGGTTCCAGATCTTGCGCTAGCTACAGATTACTACAGACTGTTCTGTTTTTGACAGATTCTGTTTTTCGTGTGTTGATTGCTTATTTTGATGAATCTATGGCCAGTAAAATAGTTTATAATCCATAGAGAAGTTGGAATACAGTAGATATAACACCCATATAAATAAATAATGAGTTCATTACAGTACCTTGAAGTGGTCTTTTGTTTTCTTTCGCTAACGGAGCTCACAAGCTTTCTACTTTAAGTTTTGTGTTGTGAAGTTTTCAAGTTTTGGGTAAAGATTTGATGGATCATGGAACAAGGAGTGGAAAGAGCCTAAGCTTGGGGATGCCCATGGCACCCCCAAGATAATCTAAGGACACCTAAAAGCCAAAGCTTGGGGATGCGCCGGAAGGCATCCCCTCTTTTTCGTCTACTTCTATCGGTAACTTTACTTGGAGCTATATTTTTATTCACCACATGATATGTGTTTTGCTTAGAGCGTCTTTTATGATTTGAGTCTTTTCTTGTTAGTCTACCACAATCATCCTTGCTGTACACACCTTTTGAGAGAGCCATACATGATTTGGAATTTGATAGAATACTCTATGTGCTTCACTTATATCTTTTGAGCTTTATAATTTTGCTCTAGTGCTTCACTTATATCTTTTAGAGTACGATGGTGGATTTATTTTACAGAAACTATTGATCTCTCATGCTTCACTTAGATTATTTTGAGAGTCTTAATAGCATGGTAATTTGCTTAAAATCCTAATATGCTTGGTATGCAAGATTAATAATAAAACTTTCATATGAGTGTGTTGAATACTAAGAAAAGTTTGATGCTTGATGATTGTTTTGAGATATGGAGGTAATAATATCAAAGTCATGCTATTTGAGTGGTTGTGAAATTGAGAAATACTTGTGTTGAAGTTTGCAAGTCCTGTAGCATGCACGTATGGTAAACGTTATGCAACAAATTTGAAACATGAGGTGTTATTTGATTGTCTTCCTTATAAGTGGCGGTCGGGGATGAGCGATGGTCTTTTCCTACCAATCTATCCCCCTAGGAGCATGCGCGTAGTGCCGAGGTTTTTGATGACTTGTAGATTTTTGCAATAAGTATGTGAGTTCTTTATGACTAATGTTGAGTCCATGGATTATACGCACTCTCACCCTTCCATCCTTGCTAGCCTCTTCGGTACCGTGCATTGCCCTTTCTCACATTGAGAGTTGGCGCAAACTTTGCCGGTGCATCCAAACCCCGTGATATGATACGCTCTTTCACACATAAACCTCCTTATATCTTCCTCAAAACAGCCACCATACCTACCTATTATGGCATTTTCATAGCCATTCCGAGATATATTGCCATGCAACTTTCCATCATTCCGTCCATCATGACACATTCATCATTGTCATATTGCTTAGCATGATCATGTAGTTGACATAGTATTTGTGGCAAAGCCACCGTTCATAATTCTTTCATACATGTCACTCTTGGTTCATTGCATATCCCGGTACACCGCCGGAGGCATTCATATTGAGTCATCTTTGTTCTAGTATCGAGTTGTAATCATTGATTTGTAAATAAATAGAAGTGTGATGATCATCATTATTAGAGCATTGTCCCAAGTGAGGAATAAAAAAAAGAGAAAGGCCATAAAAAAGAGAAGGCCCAAAAAAAAGAAAGGCCATAAAAAATAGAAGGCCCAAAAAAATGAGAGAAAAAGAGAGAAGGGACAATGTTACTATCCTTTTACCACACTTGTGCTTCAAAGTAGCACCATGATCTTCATAGTAGAGAGTCTCTCATGTTACCACTTTCATATACTAGTGGGAATTTTTCATTATAGAACGTGGCTTGTATATTCCAACAATGGGCCTCCTCAAGTGCCCTAGGTCTTCGTGAGCAAGCAATTTGGATTCACACCCACTAGTTTCTTTTGTTGAGCTTTCATACATTTATAGCTCTAGTGCATCTGTTGCATGGCAATCCCTACTCCTTGCATTAACATCAATCGGTGGGCATCTCCATAGCCCATTGATTAGCCTCATTGATGTGAGACTTTCTCCTTTTTTGTCTTCTCCACATAACCCCCCTCATTTATTCTATTCCACCCATAGTGCTATGTCCATGGCTCGCGCTCATATATTGCGTGAAAGTTTATAGGTTTGAGATTACTAAAAGATGAAACTATTGCTTGGCTTGTCATCGGGGTTGTGCATGATGAGAGCATTCTTGTGTGACGAAAATGAAACATGACTAAACCATATGATTTTGTAGGGATGAACTTTCTTTGTCCATGTTATTTTGAGAAGACATAATTACTTAGTTAGTATGCTTGAAGTATTATCATTTTTATGTCAATATGAACTTTTGTCTTGAAACTTTCGGATCTGATATTTATACCACAATTAAGAAGAATTACATTAAAATTATGCCAATTAGCACTCCACATCAAAAATTCTCTTTTTATCATTTACCTACTCGAGGACGAGCAGGAATTAAGCTTGGGGATGCTTGATACGTCTCCAACGTATCTATAATTTTTGATTGCTCCATGCTATATTATCTACTGTTTTAGACATTACTGGGCTTTATTATCCACTTTTATATTATTTTTGGGACTAAACTATTAACCGTAGGCCCAGCCCAGAACTGCTGTTTTTGCCTGTTTTAGGGTTTCGAAGAAAAGGAATATCAAACGGAGTCCAAATGGAATGAAACCTTCGGAAATGTGATTTTCTCATCAGATAAGATCCAGGAGACTTGGACCCTCCATCAAGAAAGCCACGAGGCGGCCACGAGGGTGGAGGGCGCCCCCCCTAGGGTGCATCCCCTGCCTCGTGGGCCCCTCAAAGCTCCACCGACGTACTTCTTCCTCCTATATATATCCACGTACCCCCAAACGATCGGGGACGGAGCCAAAAACCTAATTCCACCGCCGCAACTTTCTGTATCCACGAGATCCCATCTTGGGGCCTATTCCGGAGCTCCACCGGAGAGGGCATCGATCACGGAGGGCTTCTACATCAACATCCAAGCCTCTCCGATGAAGGGTGAGTTGTTTACTTCAGACCTATGTGTCCATAGTTAGTAGCTAGATGGCTTCTTCTCTCTTTTTGGATCTCAATACAATGTTCTCCCCCTCTCTTGTGGAGATCTATTCGATGTAATCTTCTTTTTGCGGTGTGTTTGTTGAGACCGATGAATTGTGGGTTTATGATCAAGTCTATCTATGAATAATATTTGAATCTTCTCTGAATTCTTTTATGTATGATTGGTTATCTTTGCAAGTCTCTTCAAATTATCAGTTTGGTTTGGCCTACTAGATTGGTTGTTCTTGCCATGGGAGAAGTGCTTAGCTTTGGGTTCGATCTTGCGGTGTCCTTTCCCAGTGATAGAAGGGGCAACAAGGCACGTATTGTATCATTGCCATTGAGGATAACAAGATGGTTTTTTTTATCATATCGCATGAAACTATCCCTCTACATCATGTCATCTTGCTTAAGGCGTTACTCTGTTTTTAACTTAATACTCTAGATGCATGCTGGATAGCGGTCGATGAGTGGAGTAATAGTAGTAGATGCAGGCAGGAGTCGGTCTACTTGTCTCGGACGTGATGCCTACATACATGATCATACCTAGATATTCTCATAACTATGCTCAATTCTGTCAATTGCTCAACAGTAATTTGTTCACCCACCGTAGAATACTTATGCTCTTGAGAGAAGCCACTAGTGAAACCTATGGCCCCTGGGTCTCTTTCTCATCATATCAATCTCCATCACTTTATTATTGCTTTGCTTTTACTTTTTACTTTGCATCTCTATACCAAAAATACCAAAAATATTATTTATCATCTCTATCAGATCTCACTTTCGTAAGTGACCGTGAAGGGATTGACAACCCCTAAGCGTGTTGGTTGCATTGAGCTATTGTTTTTGTGTAGGTACGAGGGACTTGTGCGTGGCCTCCTACTGGATTGATACCTTGGTTCTCAAAAACTGAGGGAAATACTTACGCTACTTTGCTGCACCATCCTCTCCTCTTTAGGGAAATCCAACGCAGTGCTCAAGAGGTAGCAGCCACCACTGATGATGGCAGCGCATGCACAGATGGCAGCCAACCGAAGAGGCAACGGAAGGACCGGTGCCCGAACGTGCTCGGCACCGTCAAGGAGGAATTTACTGAAGTGTCCTCCGGGGGACATCCAACGGCGCCCCCAGAAATAGTCAAGGGGTACGCGGGACAGCTCGGGTGCATTATCCGGAGCACCGTCTCGATCAACACCGAGAACCTAAGGCATCATGACCAAGGGAATTTGCGCAACCTCCTCTTCACGAAGCTGCACGAATGATACAAGTTCCCCGGGGACTTCGCAAACACACGCCTCTCAGGGAATAAAGTGAACAGTGCCGCCCTCACGAAGATGAGCACGACCCTCGCTACTTGGAGAGCCTCGGTGAAGAGCATGATTGAAAAAGGTGATAGTTATGAGAAGATCAAGGAGAAAAATCCTTCGATCAACGAAAATGACTACCGGGAGTTCAAGATCAAGTGCGAGAGCAACGCATCTGCGGAATCAAGTCAGTGCGGGAAAGAGATGTGGGACTTGAACTTAGGGGTCCACAAACTCGGTCCCGGCGGTTACAGAGTGGCGGAACCTATATGGGACAAGGAGGACGCCGAGCGTGCCGAGCAAGGCCTACCGCCCTTCTTCGAGAAATACCGTGACAAGCAGACCAGGAACTATGTCAGGGCCCGGTACAAGATTGACCCGGTAACCAAGGAGCTTACCACAGATCCGAAGACCAAGGCGCTTGAGCATGTTCTGGTAAGGAATACACCCCGCGTAATTAGCTCCATATGGTTGCATTCTAATTAACAAAGCCAAATTTCTAAATGGTTCACGTTCCTTCCGCAGGACACTGAAAGCAGTAGCGCGGGGTCGTCTCAGAGCTCCCCTTTCGACACCCCTTTAAATAGGGCGTTGAACGTAATGAAAAACAAGGATAAGCTCAGTAAGCCGACGTCAGTTGGTCGTGTGGCAAGCAAAGGCTTGTCCATGAATTGGTCGGAGTACTATACCATTGGGCGAAAGGAGAGAAAGACCAGCTCGAAAAGCCAGGAGCGTGAGGTTCAACAACTCAAGGCACAAGTGGCGCGGATTCCGAAGATCGTCGAAGAGCAAGTGCGAGACCAACTGGGAGCGACGATCACCGCCATTATGCCTGCCTTGGTTTCTGGGCTGCAGGTGTGGATTGCGGGAGGCTAACAGGGGCCGCCCTCGATTCCCAGCTTCACGGGCAGCAAGTCGCGCAACGCGCCGGCGGTGCCATTGGTGTCTCCGGCGGAGGTGGCATTGGTGTCTCCCACGGCGGCGCCGGCATTGCAGCTTAATACACCCGGGTGTGGGAAGAATACGCCGGCCGGCACCTCGATAGCAAGCGGCCCCTCCGTCACTTGCACGTCCGCCATTGGCGGTGCCTCGACATTAGCCGAGCTCGACGCCATCACGGTAACTAATTAAGCCTCTCGGCCGATGACTTCATCTCCTTGCCTTTGACTGGGCATCCCTGACGCCCTACATGTTTTCGTAGGGCGCCGCCGACATTCCGTGCACTCTCCTGCACTTCGTGAACGACGAGTTGGTCGATGTCGCCAAGGGCAGAATCGTTCAACCGGGCAGCCGCGTGTTCCACGGTAATCAGATGCCACCCACCATTTATAGGGTTCAACTGGTTCGGGTGCTTCCGGGCTTCGACGACATGTTACCTCCGTATCGACCCCATGGGGCCGACGAAGATTATGTGATGACCCTCAGCGCCTGCATAAGCTGGACCATGCTTTGGCCGAAGAGCCAGATTCGTTTGGGGGCGGGGGACACCACCCCACAGACAACACCGCCAGTCGTGCCAGCGCCGAGCCATGGCAAGACCCCCACAATGCTACCAGACATGCCGGACATGGATATGGCACAGGATTCGAACATGCATATGGCACAGGATCCGGACGACGCCGATGACGCAACGACGGTACATTTACGAACGTTGGTAAGTACTTCAACGAACATGGGTACGGTGACGAATTCTTGGGGCCTCCTTCTCAAGAACCCAACCCTGCAAAAGACGATCTAGCTGGTACCGCGGAGAAACCCAGTTGCAACAGGCGTCGTCTGGCATTCAATTCTCAGGAGACGCCTCTAGCTGCCGCCTTCACCGAGCCTCAGATAGCCGAGGTGCGAAATATTATCAGCCCCAACACACTCAAGAAGGCTGTCTATAAGGAGAACTCGATCCCATTACAACAGAAGAAGAAGGGACGGAAAAGAAAGAGTAACAAGGGTGCGAGCCAGCCGGCACCGAGTACGATCCGTGCTCAGGACGGGCCACCTTCACCTAAGGATATCTCGAGGAGGGTGCATGTGGCGGGTAGGCCGATGCTACCGACTAATCTGCTCAATGCTGCAACCGGTGCTATGCGGAGTCTGCATGACAGTGTTCTTTCTTTGGAGAAGCGGCGTCTCCGAGAGAATGATGTGGCATACCCGGTTTTCATGGCCAAGGTGCCAGAGGGCAAGGGCTTTATGGATAGCTCCATCGGGGGTATGATTGTCCTGCGGTTTGATGACATCTTCGCTATGTTTAACCTTCACCCACTGCACTACACCTTCGTTCGGCTATTTTCGCTGAGTATGGAGATGCGGATCATTAGAGACAAGACCCCAGACATTGTGATAGTCGACCCCTTCTACATGCATGCCAAGATCTTGGGCAGCGCTGGGGACCGGCAAGTCGCGAGTTCATACCTCGAAGGCATCATTCTGGCAAATCCAGATAAGGATAACTTCCTCGTGCCTTACTTTCCCGAGTAAGTCATCCCCTCACCGCCCCGTAACATATGATTTCTTAGATTTCGATCATTCTTTTTTTCCCTAACATTCCGTGTTTTGTGCAGTGACACACATTGCACACTCATCCTCTTAAGCCTGAAATATTCCATGGCCACGTGTTTCGACTCGGACCGTCAGTCGAAGAAACACTACAAAAATATCAAGAAAGTTCTTGATGATGTTCTCCCTGGCTACGCCAGATCTGGAGGCACCTTTAGCAGGCCAATTCATAGCTACGGCAAGCACGTGTTCGCCCACAAAACGACGTTCCCCTGCGTCAAGCAGCCGCCTGGCGGTCAGAAGGATGCCTACTACGCCCTCCATCACATGCGGGCAATCGTACGGGACCATAATCACCTTCTGCTACCAAATAATCTCAAAGATTGGGCCGCAAGCTTGTTGGCAATCCAGGACATGGACATCAGACAAGAATTCTTTTGCATCCAGTCGGAGTTTGCGGAAATCATCCATCAAGATGTCCTTCATACCTCGGGGCAGTTCTACCTTAGATATCAACCGTCCAACAGCGAGATAGAAACAACGCTACAAATGCAGGCTGACAACGCCCGTGATTTCATGACCATCACGACAGACGGCGGCTTCATCCACGCTCCGGTCCCTGAGTCGAGTCGAAAGTAGTGATGCTATGTGTAGTTCTGAAATATCGATTAGCTCATATTGTAATTAAACTTTAATGAACTTGTATGTCTCTTTGGTTTGGACAGTCGCTCAACTTATATGTAATCGATGCTATTTATTAGTAGGACCATGAATCGTGCTATTAATGTCTTGCTTTTCTCTTCCGATCCTTTTGTTGCATACTTATATATTGCTTATGTATTGTCTCTGAATTGCTACTAACGTTTTGTTTGGCTAGTGCATAGAGATGTCGTCGTATGTCGTGTACAAGGGTAAGGTTCCCGGAGTTTACGACGACTGGGAGGAGTGTCGGAGACAGGTTCACCGTTTCAGCGGTAACAGTTATAAAGGGTACACCACTAGGGCGGAGGCGGAAGCTAGATACGCGCGCTATCTAGCAGGAGAGAGGAGGGAGCGGAGGAGGAACCGGATGAAGACCAGTTTCATCGCAATGATGCTAATCGTGATGACCGCAGCTCTCTTCTATGTGATGGTAGTTTAGATGATCGATATCGACTTGTAATATGAAGACAAACTCGCTACTCGCGGTCTCGAGACTTGTAATGTTCTAACTTTGTTCGGTCTTTTGAATTCGGAGACTAATATGATGAATTGTATTCGGAGACTAATCTTCTATTTTATTCGATAAATCTGCTGTTGTTGTGTGGTGCTGTCTATATTCTGTCCAGTAATATATTTTGTAACCTGTGCAAATATCAGAAAAGAAAAAAATTCATAATATTCATACTAGTGGCGCACTGCAATAAACACACTATTGGCGCACTGCCTAGTAGTGCGCCATTAGTAACCCAGAACACAAGGTAAATATGGCCCCCTGAGAGGCATACTAATGGCGCACCAGGGGACATACTAATGGCGCACTGCCTGGTGCGCCACTACTGTCTGGTATACTAATGGCGCACCAGGGGTGCGCCATTAGTATTAGTTACTAATGGCGTGATGATAGTGGCGCACCTGTAGTGCGTCATTAATGGCCAAAACAGGTGCGCCACTAACAGGCCTTTTCCTAGTAGTGCACCAGCTCGCTGTGCGTCACGCGCGATCGCCAGTAGCGCGAATCGGTGCCTACAACGCTGAATAGGAGCTCCCTACTTTTCTTCCATACCTCTCGCTCGCCGGGCTGACTAATACGTCTCCAATGTATCTATAATTTTTAATTGTTCCATGCTATTATATTATCTGTTTTGGATGTTTTATATGCATTTACATGCTATTTTATACTATTTTTGGGACTAACCTATTAACCTGAAGCCCAGTGCTAGTTTTTATTTTTTTCTTGTTTTTTAGCTTCACGAAAAAGAAATACTAAACAGAGTCCAAACGGAATAAAACCTCGCGATGTTTTTTAAAATTATAAAAAGTGCAATTTCTATGTAAATTGTGTGCCAAATTTTATCTTTGCTTGTTTCTATTTTTTATTTTCTTTCTTCGTAAATCGTAATGCCAATGCCACTAATTTATTCCTCCTCAAAAAGCCTTCATTATTTTAATTTTTCTTCAGCGTTGTTTCATTGTATTTCTTCTTAAAGGGTAATACCAAGCCACTAATTCATTCTTTCTTAGAAGAAACTTCATTAATTTGAATTTGTTTTTTTACTTTATTTTCTTTCTTATTTATTGGCAATAGTGATGTGACTAGTTCATTCCATCCTAGGAAACTTTTATTCCTTGTTTGCGAGAATACCACTATATTATGCTCATTATTGCATATTTTTAAAAAGCACAATTTTTGTGTAAATTGTGTAAGTTTTATCATTGTCTTTTATTTCATTTTCTTTCTTCTTAAAGGGTAACACCTATGCCACTAGTTCATTCATTCTTAGAAAGCATTGTTATTTTGATTTTGTTTGTTTTGGTTTGGTTTTTCTTTCTTTTTCTTTTTTAAAGGTAATACTAAAGTCACTAATTCATTCTTTTTAGAAAACTTCATCGTTTTGGTTTTTTTAGTTATTACTTCATTTTATTTCTTTGTTTATGATAATACCAATGCCACTGATTTATTCCTCCGTAGAAACTTTCATTTTTGTGAAAATACCATTAGTTGCATATTGAAAAAAGACACAAAGTTTGTGTAAATTATGTGCAAATTTTGTCAGTATTGTTTTATTATTTTTCATTAATTTTTCTGAAAGGGTAATACCAATGCCACCAATTCATTTCTTAGAAAACTTCAATACTTTGATTCCTTTTTAGTTTTTATGTTATTTTCTTTCTTCTTTAAAGGTAATACCAATGCCACTAATACAATTTTTATTAGTATTTTTTAAATCCCACTATTATATGCTTATTTTGCCTATTATAAAGAACGTAATTTCTCTGTAAACTATGAGCAATTTTTGTCCTTTTTCTTAAAGGGTAATACTAACGCCATTAATTAATTCTTCCTTAGAAAACTTTGTCATTTTGATTTTATTCTAGTTTTTATTTCACTTTCTTTCTTATTTAATGGTAATAGCAATGTCACTAATTGCACTATTATACATTTATTCTTACATATTATAACAAAGCGCAATTTCTATGTAAATTGCGTGCAAATTTTTCATATTATAACAAAGCGCAATTCCATAAATTTTACTATTATAAGCTTATCTTGTGTATTATAAAAAGGTGTGACTTCTGTGTAAATTGTGCTTTCCTTGTGTCATTATTTTAAGAGTTTTTTCCATTTTATTTCTACTTAAAGGATAATATCAATGTCACTACTCCATTAATTGATAGAAAACTCGAGTGTTTGATTATGTTTTTGATTTTACTTGTTTTTTTCTGTTTTCCTACACGCATGGGTTACACGTGCATCCATGCATGCATGGCCTGGTACTGGTCCAGGCCAATCGGTGTGGTGATGTCTCGTCTCTATCACAATTAATTATTCAATTCACTACTAGTACTCAATTAGTCGGTTGCTAAACAAAGTGAGTTGACCAAAATTCGGTGTAATTTTTCTGCAAATTTTTTCATTGTTTGTTTATATTTTTTTTATGTTCTTTCTTCTTCAAGGGTAATATTAATGCCAATAATTCATTGTAGCTTAGAAGATTTCATTATTATGATTGTTTTACATTTTATTTTTTTCTTTCTTGTTTAAGGGCATCGTCAAGTCCACTAATTCATTTCTTTTGAGAAAACTTCTTGTTTGCAAAAGTTCCACTATCATATGTTTATTCTTGCATATTGTAAATAAATATAATTTCTATATATATTATGTGCAAGTTTTATTATTTTTTATTTTGTTGGGTTCTATGGTAGGGTGCATCGACTACAAATTAAAATTTTCCTACGCGCAGAACAACCAAGAACATGCTACGGGAGATGGATCACAGTTCGTTACCACTAGACGCACAGTACCGTGCAGCGGAAGAAGAGTTGGGGCAGCGCGTCCGCGTGGATCGTCTCCTCCTCGTCCGATCTTCGTCGTACAGCCGGTAGTCGGTTCCCACGTACAGGTTCGCCGGAGCGGCGCAAGTACACCGCCTCTAACGGTATCCACGCGTGCAGGAGGAACGTCGTGCGGTAGACTGCTAGGTCCGATCACACAACCGGCGGCGAGTGGAGGTGTCTATTCGCAACACATGCAAACCCTAGTGACAATGCCGAAGCGATCAACCGCGTGAGTGTGCGACACCTCCACTTTATATAGGCGTCCGTCGCGGGCTCAACACTTGGGCCTCGCACGGACCCTAAAGCCCATAAGTCTACTCGGCCACAATCTGAATATAGTTCGGATCACATCCGGCCAGTGTCCCCGGATTCGACCTCGTAGGTTCCTTCCCTTAAGCGCGCGACCCCTTAGGTTCAAGCCGGTTTGGTCGCAGTTCGGATCACCTCCGAACTGCACAATTGGTAGCGGCCTCTAGCAAGGCATGTCGAACACCAAACAGAATATGAAGCTGGTTAGGCGAACATGTACATCATACTTCCATTCCTTTTGCCACACGATATATGTTGTCGGCTCAAGGCGAGTCTGTCATCCTTGTGCTATCCCGACCTCTTTCTCATTCCAGTGATGCCGACCACAAAACGGATTATCTCATAATCCTTGTCGCATGGCCATGCTTATCCTGGTCGGATCACAAGAGGGGCCCAGAGTATATCTCTCCTGATTAGAGGGGCAAATCACATCTTGCTCGACCACGTCTCGCAGCATGGTTCTGGACAAATCCGAAACCTACCTTTATAACTACCCAGTTACAGAGTAGCGTTTGGTCGGCCCAAAGCAAGTCTGTCACCATCCCGAGTACATGCGTCAGCTCAGATCTTAGGACATAGAACATATGTTGTACTAGAGACTCACAGATGACATATCGCTGCGTCTCATAGTTGGGTCTGTCCGACTCGTACCTTATCTCGACTCGGATCCGACTACGTCGAATCCGACTAGATCCTTGCAAGTTCATATTATCCGGTTAGCATATAATGCTCCATGGCTAGTGAGACCAAGCCATCGACCGTGTCATATGCTAATCTAGTTGGCTGCGCATCCACGCAGCCCTTTCGACTAGGGACCTTTTAGGACAATCATCATATAATGCATAGTCCCACAAACAAGTCACGTACTTACTGATACACATCATTGATAATGTTCAAGGACTATCTTTATTCATAAACACATAGGAAATAGTATCATACATGATTGTCTCTAGGGCATATCTCCAACAATTTTTTATTTTGTTTCCGAGGGGATGGTGGTGGTGGGGTGTACGGTTGATGGTGTAGGAGTGCAACTTGCTTGAGGTTAGGCAAGGCTAATCCATCAATCATAGTACTCCTTGGCTTAACGACAAAAACAGGCACACAAAGCAGCATCCTTTTTTTTTGTGGGTAACACAAAGCAGCATCCAAGCATGCAATTACCACGTACCAAAAAATAGTTTAGATGAAAAAGGAGAACGATTGGAGGAAAGTACGTATGTATCATGCGTCCATGCATATGCATGCAGAAGCATCATGCGTACATCACTGGTGGAAAAACAGGCTTCCGTCCAGCCCCATAAGTCGCGAAGCTGTAGGAACCGCGACTAATGGGACCTTTAGTCGCGGTTCTGGAGGTGAACCGCGACCAAAGGCCTGGGCCCAGGGCGCTCGGTGGCCAGCTGGCGCACGTGAGGGTCTTTAGTCGCGGTTGGCCAGGACAACCGCGACTAAAGGCCTTCGGGCACCTTTAGTCACGGTTTGCCAGGCCAACCGCAACTAAAGCCCCTCCCCTATATATACCCATCCAGCAGCCAACACTTAGCCATTTGGAGCCATTCTCTTCACAAGTGGGTGTAGGTTTGCTTTTGGTTCCTCTTATGCACATAAGGTGTTTGATGAAATGCCCCAAGAGCATGAAACAAACATGACATGAAGTGTTGGAGCCACACTCCTCGATCGCGGTTAGCAACTTGATGAACCTTTGATTTGTCATTGATAAAATATGCATGTGTGCAGTTCATTGTTTAATTTATATTGTTTGTAGCTAGTTAGTTTAACAAATGCATGATGGTTAATTATATATTTTATATTATAATAATGCAGATGAATCGGCAATGGATGTACGGTAACCGACTCTCCGGCGAGTTCACTACGGGTTTGAAAGATTTCCTCGTAGTGGCTAATGCGAACAAGCAGGGGGGTTTTGTTATCTGTCCATGTGTTATCTGTAAGAATCAGAAGGGTTACTCTTCCTCAAGAGATGTTCACATGCATCTGCTTCGGCACGGTTTCATGCCAAGCTATAATTGTTGGACCAAGCATGGAGAAAGAGGGGTTATAATGGAAGAAGATGAAGAAGGGGATGATTTCATCGATGAAAGCTATCTTGCTCATTTCGGTGATACTTTCATGGAGGATGCTGAAGGTGAAGGGGAAGGTGAAGAAGATGCACGTGATGATCCCGTTGATGATCTTGGTCGGACCATTGCTGATGCACGGAGACGCTGCGAAACTGAAAAGGAGAGGGAGAATTTGGATTGCATGTTAGAGGATCACAGAAAGGCGCTGTACCCCGGATGCGATGATGGTCTGAAAAAGCTGGGCTGCACACTGGATTTGCTGAAATGGAAGGCAGAGGCAGGTGTAGCTGACTCGGCATTTGAAAACTTGCTGAAAATGTTGAAGAATATGTTTCCAAAGGATAACGAGTTGCCCGCCAGTACGTACGAAGCAAAGAAGGTTGTCTGCCCTCTAGGTTTAGAGGTTCTGAAGATACATGCATGCATCAACGACTGCATCCTCTACCGCGGTGAATACGAGAATTTGAATGAATGCCCGGTATGCACTGCATTGCATTATAAGATCAGAGGCGATGACCCTGGTGACGATGTTGAGGGCCAGAAACCCAGGAAGAGGGTTCCCGCCAAGGTGATGTGGTATGCTCCTATAATACCACGGTTGAAACGTCTGTTCAGGAACAAAGAGCATGCCAAGTTGTTGCGATGGCACAAAGAGGACCGTAAGTCGGACGGGGAGTTGAGACACACCGCAGATGGAACGCAATGGAGAAAGATCGACAGATGGTTCAAAGATTTTGCAGCTGACGCAAGGAACATAAGATTTGCTCTAAGTACGGATGGCATGAATCCTTTTGGCGAGCAGAGCTCCAGCCATAGCACCTGGCCCGTGACTCTATGCATCTACAACCTTCCTCCTTGGTTGTGCATGAAGCGGAAGTTCATTATGATGCCAGTGCTCATCCAAGGTCCGAAGCAACCTGGCAACGACATCGATGTGTACCTAAGGCCATTAGTTGATGAACTTTTACAGCTGTGGGGTGGTGTCCGTGTGTGGGATGAGCACAAACAAGAGGAATTTGACCTACGAGCGTTGCTTTTCGTAACCATCAACGATTGGCCTGCTCTTAGTAACCTTTCGGGACTGTCAAATAAGGGATACAATGCATGCACGCACTGCTTACATGAGACTGAAAGTGTACATTTGCCAAATTGTAAGAAGAACGTGTACCTTGGGCATCGTCGATTTCTTCCGAAAATTCATCCAGTAAGAAAGAAGGGCAAGCATTACAACGGCAAGGCAGATCACCGGCCGAAGCCTGCGGAACGCACTGGTGCTGAGGTATTTGATATGGTCAAGGATTTGAAAGTCATCTTTGGAAAGGGTCCTGGCGGACAATCAGTTCCGAAGGGAGCTGACGGGCACGCAGCCATGTGGAAGAAGAAATCTATATTCTGGGAGCTAGAATATTGGAAAGTCCTAGATGTCCGCTCTGCAATCGACGTGATGCACGTTACGAAGAATATTTGCGTGAACCTCCTAAGCTTCTTGGGCGTGTATGGGAAGACAAATGATACAAAGGAAGCACGACAGGACCAGCAACGTTTGAAAGACCCTGATGACCGGCATCCGGAATGGTTTCAAGGTCGTGCCAGCTACGCTCTGACCAAAGAAGAGAAGGTCATCTTTTTTGAATGCCTAAGCAGTATGAAGGTCCCGTCTGGATTCTCGTCCAATATAAAGGGAATAATAAACATGGCGGAGAAAAAGTTCCAAAACCTGAAGTCTCACGACTGCCACGTGATTATGACGCAATTGCTTCCGATTGCTTTGAGGGGGCTCCTGCCGGAAAATGTTCGAGTAGCCATTGTGAAGCTATGTGCATTCCTCAATGCAATCTCTCAGAAGGCAATCAATCCAGAAGTTCTACCACGGTTACAGAACGATGTGATCCAATGTCTTGTCAGTTTCGAGTTGGTGTTCCCGCCATCCTTCTTCAATATTATGACGCACCTCCTGGTTCACCTAGTCGAAGAGATTTTCGTTCTCGGTCCTGTATTTCTACACAATATGTTCCCCTTCGAGAGGTTCATGGGAGTATTAAAGAAATATGTTCGTAACCGTGCTAGGCCAGAAGGAAGCATCGCCAAGGGCTATGGAAATGAGGAGGTAATTGAGTTTTGTGTTGACTTTGTTCCTGACCTTAAGCCGATTGGTCTTCCTCGATCGCGGCACGAGGGGAGACTAAGTGGAAAAGGCACGATCGGAAGGAAATCAACGATATGTATGGACGGCCATTCTCTGACTGAAGCACACCACACTGTACTGACCAATTCCAGCTTGGTGGCTCCGTACTTTGAGAAACACAAGAATATTTTTCTTAATTTTTTCATATATTATTTGTATTTTTAGAATTTTGAATTGAATTAGTTTTATTTTTCTGAATTTTTTGATATATTATTTGTATTTTTAAGATTTTGAAAAAGAAAAAGTATTGGGAAAATACCTTTAGTCGCGGTTGGCCTGCCCAACCGCGACTAAAGGTGGTTGCGCGCGGGAACGAAAAACCCGCCAAAAAAGTCCTTTAGTCGCGGGTCGCCTCCCCAACCGCGACTAAAGGTTACACTTTAGTCGCGGGTCGCCTCCCCAACCGCGACTAAAGGGTACCCTTTAGTCGCGGGTCGCCTCCCCAACCGCGACTAAAGG
>NC_041392.1:148578677-148580272 GCF_002162155.2 Triticum dicoccoides
GGAGACAGGGGAGTGTGTTTACCGGGGCAAATTAATTAAACCCACCCAAGCCCTTATTAACGCAATGAGGGATGCTCAACAGGGGAAGATCAAGTTCAACAGAGAGAACGACGCGCTGACAAAAGCCCTCGGGAATCCTGAACACGGAGGACGTGTACGAGGCATGGGGCACATTCCGTGGAAAATAGGGTTCCCCCAGAACGATGACCCGTACGGTTACAGAAGCCGTAAGAGAAAGATGGATCGGGAAGCAGATGTTGTGGCGCGGTTGGCATCGGAAATGGATGTGATGAAGAAAACCATGAGTGTACTAGTAGCCGAAAGAGATGCAGCTCGGGTGCAGCATGAAGATCATCCAGCGGATCTCGGAAGCCAGCAGCGGAGAAGCAGCGTGGCTTCCACGGAGGCCCCACCGGCTGGTGCAGATGCACCGACGATCGAAATTACTGCACCGGAGCCTTTGGTGGTCGAAATTACTGCACCGGAGCCTCTGGTGGTCGAAATTACTTCACCGGAGCCTCCTCGCTACCCCGTGGACGATATAAAGGAGATGAAAGAATGTCATCTGTATTATCCTATCGGGAACATGTCCATGAAGGTAGCCATCGGCAGTGCTTTACCATGTTTACCTGGAGCACTCCACCACAACAACCCCATTCAAGATGGCTATGCTCGTGTCACGGTGGAGGACATAGTCCAAGGGTTTGACGACCTGGAGATTGACATTGCTGCACCTGAAGGGGAGAAAAGACTTGGAGATGTCAAGCGCCATTTCATTCTATGGCAAAAGAAGTTTATCAAGTTTCCAGGCGAGGCGCCAAGGACAACAAGTCCACCCCCCTACGGTGGTGGTGGTGGCGGTGGCGGCGGTGGTGGTGGTGGTGGTGGCGGCGGTTCACCTACACCTCCGTCACGTCAGCCGACGCCGCCCCCCAGTCCACAACGTCCGGCGGGTGATCAGCCGCCGCCCCCCAGTCCTCGTCCGGCGGGTGATCAGACGCCGCCCCCCAATCCACCTCCGGCAAAGAAGCAGAAGCAGTCCTGGATTATTAACCCGGACCCTTATGTACCTAAGACCACAAAGGTACCGGAGCCATCACTGAAGCCTCTCCCCACAAGGCCTTGGGAACGTAGTGCCGAGGAAGTCGACGCGGCCGCGACTGCTGATTTGGAGAAATGGAAGGCGGACTGCAAGAAGAAAAGAGAGCCCGAGCCCAAGCCAGTATTTTCTGATGAGCAAAAGAAGTGGGCTAAGTCATTTTTGAGCACACCGTCCCAAGCCGCGAAGAATCTGCCTAACGACTATGCACGTGAACTTCGCAGGCAGGCACTCATGTTCAAGGAGAACAAAGAGCGGGAGAAGGCCGAAAGTAAAAAAAGCGGGAAACAAGTTGCCCAGCTCGGGGAACAAAGTAAACAATCGATTGCCCCGCTTATAGTGGAAGCCTTCTGTCCGGATGCCCCCGAGATCATACAAGCTGCGGCAGCACAAGGATTGACTGTAACGAGTGCCAGAGAACAAGCGGCCAACTTAGGTATTACTCTTCGTGAACTGTTAGGCCTTGATGAGGCGCCAGTGAAGGAGGTAGTAATTA
>NC_041392.1:148581492-148617549 GCF_002162155.2 Triticum dicoccoides
TCATCCGATGATATTGAATATATATTGTATATTCCTCTTGAATTCTTTTTGGTTCTAATTTCAAATTTATTTGAAATTGTACATTCATATGCATGTATGTAGTACCGTAGAATATATGAAACTCCTTCAAAATTAAAATAAAGCACAAAAGAAATAAAACAATACAAATTAAACAGAAAACAGGTTTAGGGGGGGGCTAAAACCCTAAACCTGTGGCGGCCTTTAGTCGCGGTTGGCCAGAAGAACCGCGACTAAAGGTCCTCCGCCCCGACGGCCGCCTGGCGCCCACGTGGACGGGCCTTTAGTCGCGGTTCTTAAGGAGCCGCGACTAAAGGTGGGGGGCTTTAGTCGCGCTTATTTGGTCGCGGTTGCGCAACCGCGACTAATGGCAGTTGCGAACCGCGACCAAAGGCCTTTTTTCCACCAGTGCATGCATGCATGCGTAGATACACGCATGGGTACTAAAAAAAGTTTCGATTGGAGGAGAGGATCATGAATGCATATTATGCATGGGTCCGAAACGTGTGCATGCATAGCGAATCAGGCTGGAATTGCCCGGCTAGCCAACACACACGTTATGTGTCGACTGACCCAAAAATAAGAAAGAATCAGGCGACTTACACGCAGTCGCTCCCTAATTTTAAACATCAAATTCATGTGAAGACGGTAATCCATTTCCTACATGCATGTTGCTGGAGGCTTACTTCGGTTTTATCATTACGAGTGTTAGAGGGTGTTTGTTGGCTTAGGGACTTAAAAAAGTTTCTATAAGTCTCATTTAAACCAAATAGGAGGGACTTATAGAAACTTAAAGTGGGCATTTAGGACTTATGAAATAAGACTCTCAAGAAAGGACTTATAGGGACTTATAGTTGTAATGTGGTCTTTTAGTCCATGTTAAGTCTCAGAAACCAAACAGGTAGGAACTTTTTAGGAACTAGAGACTTATAAGTTGGGACTACAAAAATTTTAGGACTTATGAACCAAACATAGCCTTAGATTCCCTGTTTTGTCGTGTTTAGCTAACAAGCATATAAGGTCCAAAATAAGGGGCGTTAAAAAAGTCGAAAGTTTAACCTAAGTGGTTAGAAGTTGGTTGTTTGAGTTGGACTCCAAGAGTAAATTGCACTCTAGTTACAAGGTAGGAAGTGGGCACTGAACGTACATGACAAAGGAGGGCGAGTTAACTCGAGGAGAAAAAGTTACTAGTATCTTTGTTTTATCTACTTACTGCCAAGACAAGTGTAAACACATCGACGGCTCCACCTCATCCTTGGTATAATCTTCCCATTCTCATTTTTCGTGATTGTTCAGTCAGTCCCACATAGATTCCTGAACGTGTGGTTGGTGTATAAATCAGGGCGTCCTAGACTAGGTAAAAAGCCCTGGTGTATACTGCTGTAACTTCCAATGGCTTCTCCCTTGTTCTTGTGCATCCTCCTGGTCGTATTTGGCAGCTACCTTTCCACCATTTCTGCTGTAGGCAACGGTAAGCAAAGCTTCGTTGTGGTGTCAACCAGGTCATTTCAGACACAAGATGTTTGCTCCACCTCCAGATCCACAGGTACGTACGTGCATGAATTGAGCGTGGCATAATTTTCGACGTTAATCGATCTGCATGTATGACGCTCGGATATATGTTTCAGTGGCGCCGCGGCCAAACGGCGCCGCTGTGCCGCTGGTGCACAGGCACGGACCCTGCGCCAAGTCGCCGTCCACCGACAAGCCATCATCTTTCGTCGAGGCGCTTCGCAGAAGCCGCGTCCGCGCAGACTACGTCATGAGCACCATGCAGATGCAGGACCAGGAGGAGGGCGAGGTAAGCATCCCGGCGCATCTGGGCACCTTCGTGGACTCGCAGGAGTACGTGGTGACGTTGGGTCTGGGCACGCCGGCCGTGGAGCAGGTCCTCCTCCTGGACACCGGCAGCGACTTGTCGTGGGTGCAGTGCGCGCCATGCAACTCCAGCGACTGCTACCTTCAGAAGGATCCCTTGTTCGACCCGCGCAAGTCCTCCACCTATGCTCCCATTCCCTGCGGCTTTGACGTCTGCAAGATCCTCCAGTCCGATCACCACTTGAACAATGGCTGCAGCATGAACGGCAATGGCACCCAGTCCCAGTGCGGGTATCGAGTCGAGTACGGAGGAGGGTCAAAGACCAGCGGCGTGTACAGCAACGAGGCGCTCACGTTGGCGCCCGGCGTCATCATCAAGGACTTCCATTTCGGCTGCGGGTACAAGCAGGGTGGCCCCAACGACAAGTTCGACGGCCTGCTCGGGCTTGGCCGCGCGCCCGAGTCGCTCCCGGTTCAGACCTCCGCGCTCTACGGCGGCTCTTTCTCCCACTGTCTCCCGTCGGTGAGCAGCGGCACCGGGTTCCTCGCCCTCGGCGCGCCCAGCAACACCTCGGGCTTCTCGTTCACGCCCATGACCCACTTCATGGATGACGCCACCTCCTACCTGGTGAAGCTCACCGGCATCAGCGTTGGCGGGAAGCAGCTCCGCATCCCACGAAAGGTGTTCGAGGGGGGCCTGATCGTGGACTGCGGCAATATCATCTCACATCTGCCAACGACGCCCTACGCGAAACTGCAGTCCGCGTTCCGGGGGGCCATGGCGGCTTACCCGCTCATCCCGAGCGACGACGGCGACACATGCTACAACTTCACCGGATACAGCAACGTCACCGTGCCAAAGGTCGCTCTCACCTTCACCGGCGGTGTCACGGTTGACCTCGATGTCCCCAACGGGCTTCTGTTGGATGGTTGTCTGGCCTTCGCCGAGTCTGGGCCAGATGATTATGTCGGGTTCCTCGGCAATGTCCAAATGAGAACGTTGGAGATGCTGTACGACGTTTGGGGTGGTAGACTCGGATTCCGGGCAGCTGCCTGCTGAATCCTCGACCTATACATACGTCAATCGATCGGGAGCTAGCTTACAAAAAATATATCAATCGGTTTGTTCTTAACTGCTCGAGTGCTACACGATGGATGACCCGCCCGATCATCGCGTCAGTTCTACTCCCTCCGTTCTAAATTACTCGTCGCAGAAATGAATGTATCTAGAACTAAAATACATCTAGATACATGCATACCTGCGATAAGTAATTTGAAACGAAGGAAGTCGTATTTTTCCGTTTTTGTCCGATTCCATCCTATCGCCGTTTGTGGTAAGAGGATATAATATAATAAAAAAAAATTCATGCCTCCTCCTCTTTGTGTTGAGTTTTGCCCCACCCATCTAACATTGCCCACTTTTGTTCTCCTCCGCTCGTCCGCGCCTCACAAAAGGTTAAACCGTGCCTTGCCATCAGGTTAAAGCCGTTGACTGTCACTTCGCCCGGTACTGACGCGTGAGACCAATCTTTAAGGCCGCATGCATCCGCATTGCCGACTCTTTCGTGCACACCGTCGTGTATGACCCACCATTTGGCCGCATGCGTTATTGATTTCGCGTCGCCGGTTGATTCCTACATAGTCCGCGACTCACGCGTAAGACCCGTCGGTATGCAAAATTTAATTAGCGTCGCCTATTGTTTCCACATAAGCAACGACGCGTGTTTTCACACATGGGGAGTCGTGTCAGCCGGCACCCATTAATGGTAGCTTAACGCCGCAACCCACCCTTCTCGTGCCATATATGCATCCCCCTATCCCATTTCGTCGCTCGCCTCTACAACCTTATCCACCTCCAGGGCCATTGTAGCACAAACCCTACCCCTCCTCTCCCACCTTCCTTTCCGCATCCATGGTGTGGCCGCATAACTTTACTCTCCGTGAAGCCGAGCTTCTCGCCAGCTACGACATTCGTGCACCGCTGGACACACGTCTGCCGGTGGGATGGATTGTGAGTCAGGGGGTCTTCTGGTGGCGCCTGTTCCCGCCGTTGGCTCGATAGCCTTTGTGCGCGCCGTTCGCAGGTTTTAGGCAGGTCTGACGCCAGAGGAGAGGGCGCATCCAGACTTCGAGCCTAACAACCCATTATGGCCGCACATCCTCGCCCACGACCGCACTGCTCGGATCCAGCACTTCGACAGCCTCAACCCGATGGTACACAAAAACATCGTTGGGCGATGTGCCTTCTAGGATGGCCTTAGCTTCGAGATCAGCATTGCCGCGTGCCGCTCGCAGCTTGACGAAGAAGATTAGTTTCGGATTTGGCGATAGGATCGCGCCGAACTTGTCGTTTATTCGAATAAATTATTATTTGTATGAATTTCATATGCTATAACTGGATTATATTTTGAGTCTTTTGCATACACTTGAAATTAATCATGATTTGTATGAATTTCATTTGAATATGTGTACAAATCAGAAAATGGGTGCAATTTTATATGATTAGCCATTCATCCAATTTTGACAACAATTTGAAAAAATCACAGAAAATAAAAAAGGCTCAAAAATTAAAATCCTTTCGCATGAAGGTCTTTTATGTGCAATTTATTGTGAAAAAATGATAAACTGACAATATCACAAATAAAGAGTTAATTTTCCATTTTTCTACTAGCCAAGATGACTTTTTTAAGCAAGTACCACAGATTATATTGTAAATTGTGCCCTTTCAATTTTCACATAAAGTAGACCACATGGGATTTCAAATGCCAATTTTTCATGAATTTTAGTGTGATATTGACATATTTCATTGATATATTAAATTTCTGACGATTTACATCAAGTAATTCAAATTTGAACTACAAGTGTGCTCTAGTTTAGTCCTATAAATTCTGAAAAATCATTTTTACCTTCACATTAGGAATGTAGGAAATATTCGCACAAATCATTTTTACCTTTTTTGTGACCATACTTTGCCGTCTAATTATTATTTTTATAGACGACAAAACCATTTGTCGTATGTAAAAAAATAACAGACGACAAAGTATATCTTTGTCGTCTGTGTTTTTTTTTGTAGATGGCAAAGATGAAACACACCATCCGGATTGATCACACGGATCGATGACATGGCACGATCTGCTCTAGACATCCCCACAACGCAAAGCCCACGCACCCCACGCCCCCACCACTCTCTCTCTCTCTATCCCTTATTCTCTTGACACACACCGCCACCACGATCTCTCTCCTTTCTCTCTCGTACCCCTCTCTGCTCTCGATCGAGAGCACGCCGGTGCCCGCCACCACCTCGCCCGCCGGCACTGGCATTGCTGGCCACCACTTCGCCTGCTGGCACATCGACCGCTATCCAGCATGCTTCTAAAGTATTAAGTTCATAAAGAATGGAGTAACGCCTTAAGCAAGATGACATGATGTAGACAAAGTAAAAAATTAATCAATATGAATAAACCCCACCATTTTATCCTTAATTAATGACAACAATACAAATGGGTGTCTTGTCCCTTTTTGTAACCCGGATATAGAGCACCACAAGATGAACCCATCACAAAGCACCTGTCCCATTGCAAGATAAATCAATCTAGTTGGCCAAACCAAATGGATAGATCGGAGATAAATACAAAGTTATAACAATCATGCATAAAAGAGTTCAGAGAAGACTCAAATAATATTCATGGATAATCTAGTCATAAACCCACAATTCATGAGATCCAAACAAACACACCGCAAAAAAAGATTACATCGAATAGTTCTCTAAGAACATCGAGGAGAACATTGTATTGAGAATCAAAAAGAGAAAAGAAATCATCTAGTTACTAGCTATGGACCCGTAGGTCTGTGGTAAACTACTCATACATCATCAGAAGAGCATGCAGATTGATGTAGAGTTCCTCCATGATCGATTCCCCCTCCGGCAGACTACCGGAAAATGCCTCCAGATGGGATCTCGTAATAACAGAGGCTTGCGGCAGCGAAAAATATATTTTGAGTAGCTCTTTGTTAGTTTCCTGATTTTAGAGAATTTATAAAGACAAAATTAGGTCAAACAGACGAATGAGGGGCCCACAAGCCACATGGGCACATCCATGTGCCTTTTGGCCTCCTTTCAAGGCTTCTAGGGTCTCTTATGTCCAAAAAATGGTCAAAAAGTTTCGTGGCATTTGGACTTTGCTTGGTACTGATTTCCTGAAAAATAAAAAACGGACAAAAAACAACAACCAACACTTGACACTCAGTTAATAGGTTAGTCCCAAAAATGGTATACTATTGCATATAATTGCATATATAACATACAAGATTGATACTATAATAGCATCGAACAATAAAAAATTATAGATATTGGAGAAGTATCGACATGTCCACTCAAACTCCCGATCCAAACAGGTTGGGCTAGCCGGGGAGTAGAAAAAATAGACACACTAGTCCAAAATAAACAATCTAAACATCACATGGCCGAAGAAAAATATAACTCTAATGATCCCAGAAAAAAATCAAAAAATATGTAAAAGGGTACAATATACCGTGTTTTCTTCGATAATGATCCAGGGAAAAAAATATAGCACTAATGATCCCAGAAATTTGTGGCGTTTTCGTTTTTAATGTTCACCATTTTTTTGAAAATGTTCAAGTATTTTAGAAATATCATGAATTTCAAAATAAATGATCATGAATTTGGAAATTGTTCATGAAATTGAAAAATCAATCTTGACTTTTAAAAAATGTTCATTAATTAAAGAATGGTAAACAAATATGTACAGAATTCAAGTTTTTAAATTAAAAAATAATATTTTAAAAAAAATAGTAAAAGGAAACGAATAGAAAAAATCAAACAAAAAATAACTTAAAAACACAGAGAAATTGGATGAACCTTCTACACTGTTACCACTCCACACCTATAGAAGGAAATATGCCCTAGAGGCAATAATAAAGTTGTTATTTATATTTCCTTATATCACGATGAATGTTTATTATTCATGCTAGAATTGTATTAACCGGAAACTTAGTACATGTGTGAATACATAGACAAACAGAGTGTCACTAGTATGCCTCTACTTGACTAGCTCGTTGATCAAAGATGGTTAAGTTTCCTAACCATGGACAAAGAGTTGTCATTTGATGAACGGGATCACATCATTAGAGAATGTTGTGATTGACTTGACTCATCCGTTAGCTTAGCATGATGATCGTTTAGTTTACTACTATTGCTTTCTCCATAACTTATACATGTTCCTATGACTATGAGATTATGCAACTCCCGAATACCGGAGGAACACTTAGTGTGCTATCAAACGTCACAATGTAACTGGCTGACTATAAAGATGCTATACAGGTGTCTCCGATGGTGTTTGTTGAGTTGGCATAGATCACTATAAGCCTTGCAAGCAATGTGACTAATGAGTTAGTTACGGGATGTTGCATTACAGAATGAGTAAAGAGACTTACCGGTAACGAGATTGAACTAGGTATTGAGATACCGGCGATCGAATCTCGGGCAAGTAACATACCGATGACAAAGGGAACAACATATGTTGTTATGCGTTTTGACCGATAAAGATCTTCGTAGAATATGTAGGAACCAATTTGAGCATCCAGGTTCCGCTATTGGTTAATGACCAGAGATGAGTCTCGGTCATGCCTACATAGTTATCGAACCCGTAGGGTTCGCACACTTAACGTTCGGTGACGATCGGTATTATGAGTTTATGTGTGTTTGATGTGCTGAAGGTTGTTTGGAGTCCCGGATGGGATCATGGGCATGACGAGGAGTCTTAAAATGGTCGAGACATAAAAATCGATATATTGTAAGCCTGTGTTTGGACATCGGAATGGTTTCGAGTGAGTCGGGCATTTACCGGAGTACCGGGGGGTTACCGGAACCCCCCGGGGAGTATATGGGCCTTATTGGGCCTTAGTGGAAAACAAGAGAGGAAGGGAAAGGTGGAGGGCGCGCCCCCCTAGCCCAATCCGAATTGGGTGGGGGGCCGCCCCCCCCCTTCCTTCTCTCTCCCCCTACTAGGGAAAGAGGGGAATCCTACTCCCGGTGGGAGTAGGACACCCCCTAGGGCGCGCCATATAGAGGGCCGACCCTCCCCTCCTCCACTCCTTTATATACGGGGGAGGGGGCACCCCATAGACACACAAGTTGATTTCTTAGCCGTGTGAGGTGCCCCCTCCATAGATTTCCACCTCGGTCATATCGTTGTAGAGCTTAGGCGAAGCCCTGCGTCGGTAACTTCATCATCACTATCATCACGCCGTCGTGCTGATGAAGCTATCCCCCCGACACTCAGCTGGATCTAGAGTTCGTGGGACGTCGTTGAGCTGAACGTGTGCAGATCGAGGAGGTGACGTACCTTCGGTGCTAGGATCGGTCGGATCGTGAAGACGTACGACTACATCAACCGAGTTGTCATAACGCTTCCGCTTACGGTCTACGAGGGTACGTAGACAACACTCTCTCCTCTCGTTGCTATGCATCACCTAGATGGATCTTGCATGTGCGTAAGAAAATTTTGAAATTACTGCATTCCAGAACAGTGTCATCCGAGCTAGGTCTATGCGTAGATGTTATATGCATGAGTAGAACACAAAGGAGTTGTGGGCGTGGGTATATACATATTGCTTGCCGTCACTAGTTGATTCTTGATTCAGCGGTATTGTTGGATGAAGCGGCTCAGACCGACATTATGTGTACGCTTATGCGAGACTGGTTCTATCGACGTGCTTCGCACACAGGTGGCTGGTGGGTGTCAGTTTCTCCAACTTTAGTTGAATCAGATTCAATGAACATGGTTCTTTCTGAAGATCAAAAAACAATCACTATACCACGTTGTGGTTTTTGATGCGTAGGTAAGAACGGTTCTTGCTCAGCCCGTAGCAGCCACGTAAAACTTGCAACAACAAAGTAGAGGACGTCTGACTTGTTTTTGCAGGGCATGTTGTGATGTGATAAGGTCAAGACATGATGCTAAATTTTATTGTACGAGATGATCATGTTTTGTAACAGAGTTATCGGCAACTGGCAGGAGCCATATGATTGTCGCTTTATTGTATGAAATGCAATCGCCATGTAATTACTTTACTTTATCACTAAGCGATAGCGATAGTCGTAGAAGCAATAGTTGGCAAGACGACAACGATGCTTCGATGGAGATCAAGGTGTCAAGCCGGTGACGATGGTGATCATGACGGTGCTTTGGTGATAGAGATCAAAGGCACAAGATGATGATGGCCATATCATATCACTTATATTGATTGCATGTGATGTTTATCCTTTATGCATCTTATTTTGCTTAGTTCGACGGTAGCATTATAAGATGATCTCTCACTAAATTTCAAGGTATAAGTGTTCTCCCTGAGTATGCACCATTGCTACAGTTCGTCGTGCCGAGACACCACATGATGATCGGGTGTGATAAGCTCTACGTTCACATACAACGGGTGCAAGCCAGTTTTGCACATGCAGAATACTCGGGTTAAACTTGACGAGCCTAGCATATGCAGATATGGCCTCGGAACACTAAGACCGAAAGGTCGAGCGTGAATCATATAGTAGATATGATCAACATAGTGATGTTCACCATTGAAAACTGCTCCATCTCACGTGATGATCGGACATGGTTTAGTTGATATGGATCACGTGATCACTTAGATGATTAGAGGGATGTTTATCTAAGTGTGAGTTCTTAAATAATTTGATTAACTGAACTTTAATTTATCATGAACTTAGTACCTGATAGTATTTTGCATGTCTATGTTGTTGTAAATAGATGGCCCGTGTTGTTGTTCCGTTGAATTTTAATGCATTTCTAGAGAAAGCTAAGTTGAAAGATGATGGTAGCAATTACACGGACTGGGTCCGTAATTTGAGGATTATCCTCATTGCTGCACAAAAGAATTACGTCCTGGAAGCACCGTTAGGTGACAAACCCGTTGCAGGAGCAACGCCAGATGTTGTGAACACCTGGCAGAGCAAAGCTAATGACCACTCGATAGTTCAGTGTGCCATGCTTTACGTCTTAGAACCGGGACTTCGATGACGTTTTGAACGTCATGGAGCATATGAGATGTTCCAGGAGTTGAAGTTAATATTTCAAGCAAATGCCCGGATTGAGAGATATGAACTCTCCAATAAGTTCTATAGCTGCAAAATGGAGGAGAATAGTTCTGTCAGTGAACATATACTTAGAATATCTGGGTACCAAAACCACTTGACTCAGCTGGGAGTTAATCTTCCTGATGATAGTGTCATTGACAGAGTTCTTCAATCACTGCCACTAAGCTACAAGAGCTTCGTGATGAACTATAATGTGCAAGGGATGGATAAGACAATTCCCGAGCTCTTCGCAATGCTAAAGGCTGCGGAGGTAGAAATCAAGAAGGAGCATCAAGTGTTGATGGTCAACAAGACCACCAGTTTAAAGAAAAAGGGTAAAGGGAAGAAGGGGAACTTTAAGAAGAACAACAAGCAAGTTGCTGCTCAAGTGAAGAAGCCCAAGTCTGGACCTAAGCCTGAGACTGAGTGCTTCTACTGCAAAGGGACTGGTCACTGGAAGCGGAACTGCCCCAAGTATTTGGCGGAGAAGAAGGATGGCAAAGTGAAAGGTATATTTGATATACATGTTATTGATGTGTACCTTACTAATGCTTGCAGTAGCGCCTGGGTATTTTGTTGGGGAACATAGGAATTTCAAAAAAATTCCTACGCACACGCAAGATCATGGTGATGCATAGCAACGAGAGGGGAGAGTTTTGTCTACGTACCCTCGTAGACCGAAAGCGAAAGCGTTAGCACAATGCGGTTGATGTAGTCGTACGTCTTCACGATCCGACCGATCAAGTACCGAACGTACGGCACCTCCGAGTTCAGCACATGTTCAGCCCGATGACGTCCCTCGAACTCCGATCCAGCCGAGTGTTGTGGGAGAGTTTCATCAGCACGACGGCGTTGTGATGATGTTGATGTTCTACCGACGCAGGGCTTCGCCTAAGCACCGCTACAGTATTATCGAGGTGGACTATGGTGGAGGGGGCACCGCATATGGCTAAAGATCAACTTGATCAATTCTTGTGTCTCTGGGGTGCCCCCTACCCCCGTATATAAAGGAGCAAGGGGGTGCGGCCGGCCAGGGAGAGGGCACACCAGGAGGAGTCCTACTCCCACCGGGAGTAGGACTCCCCCTTTCCTAGTTGGAATAGGATTCGGGAGAAGGAAAGAGAGAGGGGAAGAAGGAAAGAGGGGGTGGGCCCCCCTTGCCCTAAACCAATTCGGTTTGGGCCTTGGGGGGGGGCAAGCCCCACAATTCCCTTGCTTCCCTCTATTTCCACTAAGGCCCATGTAGGCCCATTAAGCCCCCGGAGGGTTCCGGTAACCTCCCGGTACTCCGGTAAAATTCTGATTTTACCCGGAACACTTCTGACATCCAAACATAGGCTTCCAATATATCAATCTTCATGTCTCGACCATTTCAAGACTCCTCGTCATGTCCTTGATCACATCCGGGACTCCGAACAACCTTCGGTACATCAAAACATATAAACTCATAATATAACCGTCATCGTAACGTTAAGCGTGCGGACCCTACGGGTTCGAGAACTATGTAGACATGACCGAGACACGTCTCCGGTCAATAACCAATAGCGGAACCTGGATGCTCATATTGGCTCCCACATATTCTACAAAGATCTTTATCGGTCAAACCGCACAACAACATACATTGTTCCCTTTGTCATCGGTATGTTACTTGCCCGAGATTCGATCGTCGGTATCTCAATACCTAGTTCAATCTCGTTATCGGCAAGTCTCTTCACTCGTTCCATAATGCATCATCCCGCAACTAACTCATTAGTTGCAATGCTTGCGAGGCTTAAGTGATGTGCATTACCGAGAGGGCCTAGAGATACCTCTCCGATAGCCGGAATGACAAATCCTAATCTCGAAATATGCCAACCCAACAAGTACCTTTGGAGACACCTGTAGAGAACCTTTATAATCACCCAGTTATGTTGTGACGTTTGGTAGCACACAAAGTGTCCCTCCGGTAAATGGGAGTTGCATAATCTCATAGTCATAGGAACATGTATAAGTCATGAAGAAAGCAATAGCATAATACTAAACGATCGTGTGCTAAGCTAACGGAATGGGTCATGTCAATCACATCATTCTCCTAATGATGTGACCCCATTAATCAAATGACAACTCATGTCTATGGTCAGGAAACATAACCATCTTTGATCAACGAGCTAGTCAAGTAGAGGCTTACTAGTGACAATTTGTTTGTCTATTTATTCACACATGTATTATGTTTCCAGTTAATACAATTCTAGCATGAATAATAAACATTTATCATGATATAAGGAAATAAATAATAACTTTATTATTGCCTCCAGGGCATATTTCCTTTAGTCTCCCACTTGCACTAGAGTCAATAATCTAGATTACACAGTAATGATTCTAACACCCATGGAGCCTTGGTGCTGATCATGTTTTGCTCGTGGAAGAGGCTTAGTCAACGGGTCTGCAACATTCAGATCCGTATGTATCTTGCAAATTTCTATGTCTCCCACCTGGACTAAATCCCGGATGGAATTGAAGCATCTTTTGATGTGCTTGGTTCTCTTGTGAAATCTGGATTCCTTCGCCAAGGCAATTGCACCAGTATTGTCACAAAAGATTTTCATTGGACCCGATGCACTAGGTATGACACCTAGATCGGATATGAACTCCTTCATCCAGACTCCTCCATTTGCTGCTCCCGAAGCAGCTATGTATTCCGCTTCACATGTAGATCCCGCCACAATGCTTTGTTTAGAACTGCACCAACTGACAGCTCCACCGTTCAATGTAAACACGTATCCGGTTCGTGATTTAGAATCGTCCGGATCAGTGTCAAAGCTTGCATCAACGTAACCGTTTACGATGAGCTCTTTGTCTCCTCCATAAACGAGAAACATATCCTTAGTCCTTTTCAGGTATTTCAGGATGTTCTTGACCGCTGTCCAGTGATCCACTCCTAGATTACTTTGGTACCTCCCTGCTAGACTTATAGCAAGGCACACATCAGGTCTGGTACACAGCATGGCATACATGATAGAGCCTATGCCTGAAGCATAGGGAACATCTCTCATTTTCTCTCTATCTTCTGTAGTGGTCGTGCATTGAGTCTTACTCAACTTCACACCTTGTAACACAGGCAAGAACCCTTTCTTTGCTTGATCCATTTTAAACTTCTTCAAAACTTTGTCAAGGTATGTGCTTTGTGAAAGTCCAATTAAGCGTCTTGATCTATATCTATAGATCTTGATGCCCAATATGTAAGCAGCTTCACCAAGGTCTTTCATTGAAAAACTCTTATTCAAGTATCCCTTTATGCTATCCAGAAATTCTATATCATTTCCAATCAGCAATATGTCATCCACATATAATATCAGAAATGCTACAGAACTCCCACTCACTTTCTTGTAAATACAGGCTTCTCCAAAAGTCTGTATAAAACCAAATGCTTTGATCACACTATCAAAGCGTTTATTCCAACTCCGAGAGGCTTGCACCAGTCCATAAATGGATCGCTGGAGCTTGCACACTTTGTTAGCTCCCTTTGGATCGACAAAACCTTCTGGTTGCATCATATACAACTCTTCTTCTAGAAATTCATTCAGGAATGCAGTTTTGACATCCATTTGCCAAATTTCAGAATCATAAAATGCGGCAATTGCTAACATGATTCGGACAGACTTAAGCATCGCTATGGGTGAGAAGGTCTCATCATAGTCAATCCCTTGAACTTGTCGAAAACCTTTTGCAACAAGTCGAGCTTTATAGACAGTAACATTACCGTCAACGTTAGTCTTCTTCTTGAAGATCCATTTATTCTCAATTGCTTGTCGATCATCGGGCAAGTCAACCAAAGTCCATACTTTGTTCTCATACATGGATCCCATCTCAGATTTCATGGCCTCAAGCCATTTTGCGGAATCTGGGCTAACCATCGCTTCTTCATAGTTCGTAGGTTCATCATGATCTAGTAGCATGACTTCCAGAACAGGATTACCGTACCACTCTGGTGCGGATCTTACTCTGCTTGATCTACGAGGTTCAGTAATAACTTGATCTGAAGTTCCATGATCATCATCATTAACTTCCTCACTAATTGGTGTAGGGTTCACAGAAACCGGTTTCTGTGATGAACTACTTTCCAATAGAGGAGAAGGTATAGTTACCTCATCAAGTTCCACTTTCCTCCCACTCACTTCTTTCGAGAGAAACTCCTTCTCTAGAAAGGATCCATTCTTAGCAACGAAAAACTTGCCTTTGGATCTGTGATAGAACGTGTACCCAATAGTCTCCTTTGGGTATCCTATGAAGACACATTTCTCCGATTTGGGTTCGAGCTTATCAAGTTGAAGCTTTTTCACATAAGCATCGCAGCCCCAAATTTTGAGAAACGACAACTTTGGTTTCTTGCCAAACCATAGTTCATAAGGCGTCGTCTCAACGGATTTCGATGGTGCCCTATTTAACGTGAATGTGGCCGTCTCTAAAGCATATCCCCAAAATGATAGCGGTAAATCTGTAAGAGACATCATAGATCGCACCATATCTAGTAAAGTACGATTATGACATTCGGACACACCATTACGCCGTGGTGTTCCGGGTGGCGTGAGTTGCGAAACTATTCCGTATTGTTTCAAATGTAGACCAAACTCGTAACTCAAATATTCTCCTCCACGATCAGATCGTAGAAACTTTATTTTCTTGTTACGATGATTTTCAACTTCACTCTGCAATTCTTTGAACTTTTCAAATGTTTCAGACTTATGCTTCATCAAGTAGATATACCCATATCTGCTTAAACCATCTGTGAAGGTGAGAAAATAACGATATCCGCCACGAGCCTCAACATTCATCGGACCACATACATCTGTATGTATGATTTCCAACAAATCTGTTGCTCTCTCCATAGTTCCGGAGAATGACATTTTAGTCATCTTGCCCATGAGGCACGGTTCGCAAGTACCAAGTGATTCATAATCAAGGGGTTCCCAAAGTCCATCAGTATGGAGTTTCTTCATGCGCTTTACACCGATATGACCTAAACGGCAGTGCCACAAATAAGTTGCACTATCATTATCAACTCTGCATCTTTTGGCTTCAATATTATGAATATGTGTATCACTACTATCAAGATTCATCAAAAATAGACCACTCTTCAAGGGTGCATGACCATAAAATATATTAATCATATAAATAGAACAACCATTATTCTCTGATTTAAATGAATAACCGTCTCGCATCAAACAAGATCCAGATATAATGTTCATGCTTAACGCTGGCACCAAATAATAATTATTTAGGTCTAATACTAATCCCGAAGGTAGATGTAGAGGTAGTGTGCCGACCGCGATCACATCGACTTTGGAACCATTTCCCACGCGCATCATCACCTCGTCCTTTGCCAGTGTTCGCTTAATCTGTAGTCCCTGTTTCGAGTTGCAAATATTAGCAACAGAACCAGTATCAAATACCCAGGTGCTACTGCGAGCTCTAGTAAGGTACACATCAATAACATGTATATCACATATACCTTTGTTCACCTTGCCATCCTTCTTATCCGCCAAATACTTGGGGCAGTTCCGCTTCCATTGACCAGTCTGCTTGCAGTAGAAGCACTCAGTCTCAGGCTTAGGTCCAGACTTGGGTTTCTTCTCCTGAGCAGCAACTTGCTTGCTGTTCTTCTTGAAGTTCCCCTTCTTCTTCCCTTTGCCCTTCTTGAAACTGGTGGTCTTACTGACCATCAACACTTGATGCTCCTTCTTGATTTCTACCTCTGTAGCTTTTAGCATTACGAAGAGCTCGGGAATTGTCTTATCCATCCCTTGCATATTATAGTTCATCACGAAGCTCTTGTAGCTTTGTGGAAGTGATTGGAGAATTCTGTCAATGAAGCTATCATCCGGAAGATTAACTCCCAGTTGAATCAAGTGATTGCAGTACCCAGACATCTTGAGTATATGCTCACTGACAGAACTATTCTCCTCCATCTTGCAGCTATAGAACTTATTGGAGACTTCATATCTCTCAATTCGGGCATTCTTTTGAAATATTAACTTCAACTCCTGGAACATCTCATATGCTCCATGACATTCAAAACGTCGTTGAAGTCCCGGTTCTAAGCCATAAAGCATGGCACACTGAACTATCGAGTAGTCATCAACACGCGAGGCATTCACAATGTTTGCAATTGCTGGTGCAGGTGGTACACCCAGCGGTGCTTCCAGGACGTAAATCTTCTGTGCAGCAATGAGGATAATCCTCAAGTTACGGACCCAGTCCGTGTAATTGCTACCATCATCTTTCAACTTTGCTTTCTCAAGGAACGCGTTAAAATTCAATGGAACAACAACACGGGCCATCTATCTACAATCAAACATAGACAAGCAAGATACTATCAGGTTCTAAGTTCATGATAAATTTAAGTTCAATTAATCATATTACTTAAGAACTCCCACTTAGAAAGACATCCCTCTAATCTTCTAAGTGATCACGTGATCCAAATCAACTAAACCATAATCGATCATCATGTGAAATGGAGTAGTTTTCAATGGTGAACATCACTATGTTGATCATATCTACTATATGATTCACGCTCGACCTTTCGGCCTCAGTGTTCCGAGGCCATATCTGCATATGCTAGGCTCGTCAAGTTTAACCTGAGTATTCTGCGTGTGCAAAACTGGCTTGCACCGGTTGTAGATGGACATAGAGCTTATCACACCCGATCATCATGTGGTGTCTAGGCACGACGAACTTTGGCAACGGTGCATACTCAGGGAGAACACTTTTTATATTGAAATTTAGTGAGAGATCATCTTATAATGCTACCGTCAATCAAAGAAAGATAAGATGCATAAAAGATAAACATCACATGCAATCAATATAAGTGATATGATATGGCCATCATTATCTTGTGCTTGTGATCTCCATCTCCAAAGCATCGTCATGATCACCATCGTCACCGGCACGACACATTGATCTCCATCGTAGCATCGTTGTCGTCTCACCAAACTTATGCTTCCACGACTATCGCTACCGCTTAGTGATAAAGTAAAGCATTACAGGGCGATTGCATTGCATACAATAAAGTGACAACCATATGGCTCCTGCTAGTTGCGGATAACTCGGTTACAAAACATGATCATCTCATACAATAAAATTTAGCATCATGTCTTGACCATATCACATCACAACATGCCTTGCAAAAACAAGTTAGACGTCCTCTACTTTGTTGTTGCAAGTTTTACGTGGCTGCTACGGGCTTAGCAAGAACCGTTCTTACCTATGCATCAAAACCACAACGATAGTTGGTCAAGTTGGTGTTGTTTTAACCTTCGCAAGGACCGGGCGTAGCCACACTCGGTTCAACTAAAGTGGGAGAAACTGACACCCGTCAGCCACCTGTGTGCAAAGCACGTCGGTAGAACCAGTCTCGCGTAAGCATACACGTAATGTCGGTCCGGGCCGCTTCATCCAACAATACTGCCGAACCAAAGTATGACATGCTGGTAAGCAGTATGACTTATATCGCCCACAACTCACTTGTGTTCTACTCGTGTATATGACATCTACGCATAAAACCTGGCTCTGATACCACTGTTGGGGAACGTAGAAATTTCAGAAAAATTCCTACGCACACGCAAGATCATGGTGATGCATAGCAACAAGAGGGGAGAGTGTTGTCTACGTACCCTTGTAGACCGAAAGCGGAAGCGTTAGCACAACGCGGTTGATGTAGTCGTATGTCTTCACGATCCGACCGATCAAGTATCGAACGTACGGCACCTCCGAGTTTAGCACACGTTTAGCCCGATGACGTCCCTCAAACTCCGATCCAGCCGAGTGTTGAGGGAGAGTTTCGTCAGCACGACGGCGTGGTGATGATGTTCATGTTCTATCGACGGCAGGGCTTCGCCTAAGCACCGCTACAGTATTATCAAGGTGGACTATGGTGGAGGGGGCACCGCACACGGCTAAAGATCAACTTGATCAATTGTTGTGTCTCTAGGGTGCCCCCTGCCCCTGTATATAAACGAGCAAGGGGGGTGCGACTGGCCAGGGAGAGGGCGCGCCAGGAGGAGTCCTACTCCCCGGGAGTAGGACTCCCCCCTTTCCTAGTTGGAATAGGATTCGAGAGAAGGAAAGAGAGAGGGGAAGAAGGAAAGAGGGGGCCGGCCCCCCTTGCCCTAAACCAATTCGGTTTGGGCCTTGGGGGCGCGCCCCATAATTCCCTTTCTTCCCTCTATTTCCACTAAGGCCCATGTAGGCCCATTAAGCCCCCGGGGGGTTTCGGTAACCTCCCGGTACTCCGGTAAAATCCCGATTTTACTCGGAACACTTCCGACATCCAAACATAGGCTTCCAATATATCAATCTTCATGTCTCGACCATTTCGACACTCCTCGTCATGTCCTTGATCACATCCGGGACTCCGAACAACCTTCGGTACATCAAAACATATAAACTCATAATATAACCGTCATTGTAACGTTAAGCGTGCGGACCCTATGGGTTCGAGAACTATGTAGACATGACCGAGACACGTCTCCGGTCAATAACCAATAGCGGAACCTGGATGCTCATATTGGCTCCCACATATTCTACGAAGATCTTTATCGGTCAAACCGCACAACAACATATGTTGTTCCCTTTGTCATCGGTATGTTACTTGCCCGAGATTCGATCGTTGGTATCTCAATACCTAGTTCAATCTCGTTACCGGCAAGTCTCTTTACTCGTTCCGTAATACATCATCCCGCAACTAACTCATTAGTTGCAATGCTCGCCAGGCTTAAGTGATGTGCATTACCGAGAGGGCCCAGAGATACCTCTCCGATAATCGGAGTGACAAATCCTAATCTCAAAATACGCCAACCCAACAAGTACTTTTGGAGACACCTGTAGAGCACCTTTATAATCACCCAGTTATGTTGTGACGTTTGGTAGCACACAAAGTGTTCCTCCGGTAAACGGGAGTTGCATAATCTCATAGTCATAGGAACATGTATAAGTCATGAAGAAAGCAATAGCAGAATACTAAACGATCGTGTGCTAAGCTAACGGAATGGGTCATGTCAATCACATCATTCTCCTAATGATGTGACCCCGTTAATCCAATGACAACTCATGTCTATGGTTAGGAAACATAACCATCTTTGATCAACGAGCTAGTCAAGTAGAGGCATACTAGTGGCAATCTGTTTGTCTATGTATTCACACATGTATTATGTTTCCGGTTAATACAATTCTAGCATGAATAATAAACATTTATCATGATATAAGGAAATGAATAATAACTTTTTTGTTGCCTCTAGGGCATATTTCCTTCATATTTGATATTGGTTCTGTTGCTAATATTTGCAACTTGAAACAGGGGCTACGGATTAAGCGAAGATTGGCTAAGGACGAGGTGACGATGCATGTGGGAAATGGTTCCAAAGTCGATGTGATCGTCGTCGGCACGCTACCTCTACATCTACCTTCGGGATTAGTATTAGACCTAAATAATTGTTATTTGGTGCCGGCGTTGAGCATGAACATTATATCTGGATCTTGTTTGATGCGAGACGGTTATTCAGTTAAATCAGAGAATACTGGTTGTTCTATTTATATGAGTAATATCTTTTACAGTCATGCACCCTTGAAGAGTGGTCTATTTTTACTAAATCTTGATAGTAGTGATACACATGTTCATAGTATTGAAGCCAAAAGATGCAGAGTTGATAATGATAGTGCAACTTATTTGTGGCACTACTGTTTAGGTCATATTGGTGTAAAGCGCATGAAGAAACTCCATTCTGATGGACTTTTGGAATCACTTGGTACTTGCGAACCATGCCTCATGGGCAAGATGACTAAAACGCCGTTCTCCAAAACAATGGAGCGAGCAACAGATTTGTTCGAAATCATACATACTGATGTATATGGTCCGATTAATATAGAGGCTCACGGCGGTATCATTATTTTCTCACCTTCACAGATGATTTAAGCAGATATGGGTATATATACTTAATGAAACACAAGTCTGAAACATTTGAAAAGTTCAAAGAATTTCAGAGTGAAGTGCAAAATCATTGTAACAAGAAAATAAAGTTTCTACGATCTGATCGTGGAGAAGAATATTTGAGCTACGAGTTTGGTCTTCATTTGAAACAATGCAGAATAGTTTCGCAACTCACGCCACCCGGAACACCACAGCATAATGGTGTGTTCGAATGTCGTAATTTACTTTACTAGATATGGTGCGATCTATGATGTCTCTTACTGATTTACAGCTATCGTTTTGGGGTTATGCTTTAGAGACGGCTGCATTCACGTTAAATAGGGCACCATCTAAATCCGTTGAGACGACGCCTTATGAACTGTGGTCTGTCAAGAAACCAAAATTGTCGTTTCTTAAAGTTTGGGGCTGCGATGCTTATGTGAAAAAACTTCAACCTGATAAGCTCGAACCCAAATCGGAGAAATGTGTCTTCATAGGATACCCAAAGGAGACTGTTGGGTACACCTTCTATCACAGATCCAAAGGCAATACATTCGTTGCTAAGAATGGATCCTTTCTAGAGAAGGAGTTTCTCTCAAAAGAAGTGAGTGGGAGGAAAGTAGAACTTGATGAGGTAACTGTACCTGCTTCCTTATTGGAAAGTAGTTCATCATATAAATCTGTTCATGTGACTCTACACCAATTAGTGAGGAAGCTAATGATGATGATCATGTAACTTCAGATCAAGTTACTAGTGAACCTCGTAGGTCAACCAGAGTAAGATCCGCACCAGAGTGGTACGGTAATCCTGTTCTGGAGGTCATGTTACTTGACCATGACGAACCTACGAACTATGAGAAAGCGATGATGAGCCAGATTCCGCAAAATGGCTTGAGGCCATGAAATCTGAGATGGGATCCATGTATGCGAACAAAGTGTAGACTTTGGTTGACTTGCCCGATGATCGGCAAGCAATAGAGAATAAATGGATCTTCAAGAAGAAGACCAACACTGACGGTAATGTTACTGTCTACAAAGCTCGACTTGTTGCAAAAGGTTTTCGACAAGTTCAAGGAGTTTACTACGATAAGACCTTCTCACCCGTAGCGATGCTTAAGTCCGTCCGAATCATGTTAGCAATTGCCGCATTTTATGATTATGAAATTTGGCAAATGGATGTCGAAACTGTATTCCTTAATGGATATCTTAAAGAAGATTTGTATATGATGCAACCAGAAGGTTTTGTCGATCCAAAAGGTGCTAACAAAGTGTGCAAGCTCCAGCGATCCATTTATGGACTGGTGCAAGCCTCTCGGAGTTGGAATATAAGCTTTGATAGTGTGATCAAAGCATATGGTATTATACAGACTTTTGGAGAAGCCTGTATTTACAAGAAAGTGAGTGGGAGCTCTGTAGCATTTCTGATATTATATGTAGATGACATATTGTTGATCGGAAATGATATTGAATTTTTGAATAGCACAAAAGGATACTTGAATAAGATTTTTTCAATGAAAGACCTCGGTGAAGATGCTTATATATTGGGCATAAAGATCTATAGAGATAGATCAAGATGCTTAATTGGACTTTCACAAAGCACATACCTTGATAAAGTTTTGAAGAAGTTCAAAATGGATCAAGCAAAGAAAGGGTTCTTGCCTGTGTTACAAGGTGTGAAGTTGAGTTAGACTCAATGACCGACCACTACAGAAGATAGAGAGAAAATGAAAGTCATTCCCTATGCTTCAGCCATAGGTTCTATCATGTATGCAATGTTGTGTACCAGACCTGATGTGTGCCTTGCTATTAGTTTAGCAGGGAGGTACCAAAGTAATCTAGGAGTGGGTCACTGGACAGCGGTCAAGAACATCCTGAAATACGTGAAAAGTACTAAGGATATGTTTCTTGTTTATGGAGATGACAAAGAGCTGGTCGTAAGCGGTTACGTCGATGCAAGCTTTGACACTGATCTGGATGACTCTAAGTCACAAACCGGGTACGTATTTTTATTAAATGGTGGAGTTGTCAGTTGGTGCAGTTCCAAGCAGAGCGTCGTGGAAGGATCTACATGTGAAGCGGAGTACATAGCTGCTTCGGAAGCAGCAAATGAAGGAGTCTGGATGAAGGAGTTAATCTCCGATCTAGGTGTCATACCTAGTGCATCAGGTCCAATGAAAATCTATTGTGACAATACTGGTGCAATTGCCTTAGCAAAGGAATCCAAATTTCACAAGAGAACCAAGCACATCAAAAGGCGTTTCAATTCAATCCGCGATCAAGTCAAGGAGGGAGACATAGAGATTTGCAAGATACATACGGATCTGAATGTTGCAGACCCGTTGACTAAGCCTCTCTCACGAGCAAAACATGATCAGCACCAAGACTCCATGGGTGTTAGAATCATTACAATGTAATCTAGATTATTGACTCTAGTGCAAGTGGGAGACTGGAGGAAATTTGCCCTAGAGGAAATAATAAAGTTGTTATTTATATTTCCTTATATTATGATAAATGTTTGTTATTCATGCTAGAATTGTATTAACCGGAAACTTAGTACATGTGTGAATACATAGATAAACAGAGTGTCACTAGTATGCCTCTACTTGACTAGCTCGATGATCAAAGATGGTTAAGTTTCCTAACCATGGACAAAGAGTTGTCATTTGATAAACGTGATCACATCATTAGAGAATGATGTGATTGACTTGACCCATCCGTTAGCTTAGCACGATGATCGTTTAGTTTACTGCTATTGCTTTCTCCATAACTTATACATGTTCCTATGACTATGAGATTATGCAACTCCCGAATACTAGAGGAACACTTAGTGTGATATCAAACAGCACAACGTAACTGGGTGACTATAAAGATGCTCTATAGGTGTCTCCGATGGTGTTTCTTGAGTTGGCATAGATCGAGATTAGGATTTGTCACTCCGTGTATCGGAGAGGTATCTCTGGGCCCTCTCGGTAATGCACATCATTATAAGCCTTGCAAGAAATGTGACTAATGAGTTAGTTACGGGATGTTGCATTACAGAATGAGTAAAGAGACTTTCCGGTAACGAGATTGAACTAGGTATTGAGATACCGACGATCGAATCTCGGGCAAGTAACATACTGATGACAAAGGGAACAACGTATGTTGTTATGCGGTTTGACCGATAAAGATCTTCGTAGAATATGTAGGAACCAATATGAGCATCCAGGTTCCGCTATTGGTTATTGACTGGAGATGAGTCTCGCTCATGTCTACATAGTTCTCGAACCCGTAGGGTCCGCACGCTTAATGTTCGATGACGATCGGTATTATGAGTTTATGTGTTTTGATGTACCGAAGGTTGTTCGGAGTCCCGGATGTGATCATGGGCATGATGAGGAGTCTCGAAATGGTCGAGACGTAAAGATCGATATATTTGAAGCCTATGTTTGGACATCGGAATGGTTCCGGGACGAGGAGTCTGGATGAAGGAGTTAATCTCCGATCTAGGTGTCATACCTAGTGCATCGGGTCCAATGAAAATCTATTGTGACAATACTGGTGCAATTGCCTTAGCAAAGGAATCCAAATTTCACAAGAGAACCAAGCACATCAAAAGGTGTTTCAATTCAATCCGCGATCAAGTCAAGGAGGGAGACATAGAGATTTGCAAGATACATACGGATCTGAATGTTGCAGACCCGTTGACTAAGCCTCTTCCACGAGCAAAACATGATCAGCACCAAGACTCCATGGGTGTTAGAATCATTACTGTGTAATCTAGATTATTGACTCTAGTGCAAGTGGGAGACTGAAGGAAATATGCCCTAGAGGCAATAATAAAGTTATTATTTATTTCCTTATATCATGATAAATGTTTATTATTCATGCTAGAATTGTATTAACCAGGAAACATAATACATGTGTGAATACATAGACAAACAGAGTGTCACTAGTATGCCTCTACTTAACTAGCTCGTTAATCAAAGATGGTTATGTTTCCTAACCATGAACAAAGAGTTGTTATTTGATTAACGGGATCACATCATTAGTTGAATGATCTGATTGACATGACCCATTCCATTAACTTAGCACCCGATCGTTTAGTATGTTGCTATTGCTTTCTTCATGACTTATACATGTTCCTATGACTATGAGATTATGCAACTCCCGTTTGCCGGGGGAACACTTTGGGTGCTACCAAACGTCACAACGTAACTGGGTGATTATAAAGGAGCATTACAGGTGTCTCCAAAGGTAGATGTTGGGTTGGCGTATTTCGAGATTAGGATTTGTCACTCCGATTGTCGGAGAGGTATCTCTGGGCCCTCTCGGTAATGCACATCACATAAGCCTTGCAAGCATTACAACTAATGAGTTAGTTGCGAGATGATGTATTACGAAACGAGTAAAGAGACTTGCCAGTAACGAGATTGAACTAGGTATTGGATACCGACGATCGAATCTCGGGCAAGTAACATACCGATGACAAAGGGAACAACGTATGTTGTTATGCGGTCTGACCGGTAAAGATCTTCGTAGAATATGTAGGAGCCAATATGGGCATCCAGGTCCCGCTATTGGTTATTGACCAGAGAGGTGTCTCGGTCATGTCTACATAGTTCTCGAACCCGTAGGATCCGCACGCTTAACGTTCGTTGACAATTTAGTACTATGTGAGTTATGTATGTTGGTGACCGAATGTTGTTCGGAGTCCGAGATGAGATCACGAACATGACGAGGAACTCCGGAATGGTCCGGAGATAAAGTTTGATATATATGATAATAGTGTTTGGTCACCGGAAGGGTTCCGGAAATCACCGGAAGGGGTTCTGGATGTTTCCCGAAATGTTTGGGTACGAGAACACTTTATTTGGGCCAAAGAGGAAAGCCCACAAGGTTTTTGGAAAGCGCAAAAGGAAGTTTTGCGGAGTCCAGGGGCCAGACGCTAGGGTCCCTGGCGTCTGGGTCCAGACGCCGGGATCCCTGGCGTCTGGCCCTGGAGTCCGAGAAGGACTCTTGCCTTTCGGGTGAAACCGACTTTGTGGAGGCTTTTACTCCAAGTTTCGACCCCAGGGCTCAAGATATAAATAGAGGGGCAGGGCTAGCACCAAAGACAGATCAAGAAACACCAAGCCGTGTGCCGGCAACCCTGTCTCCTCTAGTTTATCCTCTGTCATAGTTTTCGTAGTGCTTAGGCGAAGCCCTGCGGAGATTGTTCTTCACCAACACCGTCACCACGCCGTCGTGCTGCCGGAACTCATCTACTACTTCGCCCCTCTTGCTGGATCGAGAAGGCGAGGACGTCACCGAGCCGAACGTGTGCAGAACTCGGAGGTGTCGTGCTTTCGGTACTTGGATCGGTCGGACATGAAGACGTACGACTACATCAACCGCGTTGATATAACACTTCCGCGAACGGTCTACAAGGGTATGTAGACAACACTCTCCCCTCTCGTTGCTATGAATCACCATGATCTTGCATGTGCGTAGGAATTTTTTTGAAATTACTACGTTCCCCAACATTAAGGACTGGGCAGAAGTGTCCTAAAGTGGTTATAGTTATAGAAGGGGTAGAGTTCCTAGCAAATCTTATCTTGATAGACTCCAAAGGCTTGGATATCATTTTAAGAATGAATTGGTTAAGGAAATATAAGGCATTTGTAGATTGTGCTAGGACCTCTGTTACATTAACAAGCACTGAAGGGGCCACTGTGGAATACCAAGCTAGGATTGCACCTCAACCCGAGGTTGATTGCATGCTGAACAAAGTGAAGGAGTTAACTTTGGAGGATGTTCCAGTGGTGAAGGAATATCCAGATGTCTTTCCGGATGAATTGCCTGGATTGCCACCAGACCGTGAGATTGAGTTTGTCATTGAGTTAATACCGGGCCCCGCTCCTATTGCGAAGAGAGCTTATAAGATGACAGCGAATGAATTAGCCGAGTTGAAGAAGCAAATTCAGGAGTTAGAAGAGAAGGGTTACATTAGGCCGAGCACATCACCATGGGGCGCACCTATGCTATTTGTGAAAAAGAAAGATGGTAGCATGCGCATGTGTGTGGATTACCGAGCGCTGAATGCAGCAACTATTAAGAATAAGTATCCCCTGCCAAGGATTAATGACTTGTTCGAACAATTTAAGGGAGCACGTCTGTTTTCCAAAATAGATCTCCGATCGGGATACCACCAGTTGAAGATTCGCCCGCAAGATGTTCCAAAGACCGCCTTTGTTACTCGATATGGTCTCTATGAGTTTTTGGTAATGTCTTTTGGACTCACGAATGCACCAGCTTACTTCATGTATCTCATGAACAGCGTAGTCATGGATTGCTTGGATAAGTTTGTTGTAGTGTTCATTGACGATGTTTTGATCTATTCTCGGAGTGAAGAAGAGCACGAGAAACACCTTCGAGTGGTTTTGGAGAGGCTAAGGGCTCATCAACTCTATGCCAAGTTTAGTAAGTGTGAATTCTGGTTAAAACAAGTGGACTTTCTAGGACATGTCATCTCAGCCGAAGGAGTTGCCATGGGTCCAGCAAAAGTGGAATCAGTACTCAGTTGGAAGCAACCCAAGAATGTGTCAGAAATACGCAGTTTCCTTGGGCTAGCCGGGTATTACCGTCGGTTCATTGAAGATTTTTCCCGAATAGCTAGACCTATGACTCAGTTGTTAAAGAAGGATAAAAAATTTGAGTGGTCAGAAGCTTGTGAAGCGAGTTTCCAAGAACTCAAGAGGAGGTTGACAACTGGTCCAGTATTGGTATTGCCAGATATTTAGCAAAATTTTGAGGTTTATTGCGATGCTTCTCAACAGGGTTTGGGATGTGTGCTTATGCATCAAGGAAAGGTTGTAGCTTATTCATCAAGACAGCTACGCCCTCATGAGGTTAACTATCCCACACATGATTTAGAGTTAGCCGCCGTAGTGCATGCCTTGAAAACTTGGAGGCACTACCTTATCGAAAATAGGTGTGAGATATACTCATATCATAAGAGTTTGAAATACATTTTCACACAATCGGATTTGAATCTTAGACAGAGAAGGTGGCTAGATTTGATCAAGGACTATAATCTGAACATTAACTACCATCCTGGTAAAGCCAATGTCATAGCTGATGCACTGAGCAAGAAGGTTTATGTCAATAATGTGATGATTCAGAAGGAAGCGCCAGAACTTTATGAGGAAATTCGAAAGATGAATCTGTATGTGAGCCTTGCTGAAAATGGTGAAATGTTAGAGGTCAAGTTTACTCTCCAAGATCAAGTGCGAGAAGCGCAAAAAGATGACAAGGGCATTGAAGAGATTCGAGAGAAAATCAAATTGGGTGAAGCACCCGACTATAGAGAGGATGAGAGTGGAAGCATATGGTTTCGAGACCGTTTGTTGGTGCCAGACCAAAAGGATATCAAGGACACGATCATGAAGGAAGCTCATGAGTCAGCATACTCAATACACCCTGGAAGTACAAAGATGTATAATGATCTTCGGGGTAGTTTTTGGTGGTCGAGTATGAAGCGAGAAATCGCTGAGTATGTTTCACAGTGTGACGTATGTCGAAGGGTCAAGGCGGAGCATCAGAAACTCGCGGGACTACTACAACCACTTAAGGTTCCAGTGTGGAAATGGGAGGAAATTGGAATGGACTTTATCACAGGCCTTCCAAGAACATCTTTTGGATTTGATTCTATTTGGGTCATAGTGGACAGATTGACCAAGTCATCTCATTTCATTCCAGTAAAGACTACCTATGGTGGAGAGAAGCTCGCAGAATTGTATATGGCAAGAATCATTTGTGCACATGGAGTTCCTAAGAGGATAGTGTCAGATCGAGGTACTCAGTTTACCTCGCGGTTTTGGAAGAAAATACATGAAGTTCTCGGAACTCAGTTGGATTTCAGTACAGCGTATCACCCACAGACTGATGGACAAACGGAACGGGTAAACCAAATTCTTGAAGACATGCTTCGAGCTTGTGCTTTGACTTATCAACGTAGTTGGGATAAGAGTCTTCCTTATGCTGAGTTTTCTTATAACAACAGTTATCAAGCAAGTATAAAGATGGCTCCTTTTGAGGCTTTATATGGACAAAAGTGTCGTACACCTCTTAACTGGCATGAAGTAGGTGAAAACCAAGTGTTTGGACCTGACACATTGGAAGAGGCGGACAAGCAAGTGAAAATGATTCAAGAAAGGTTGAAGGCAGCCCAGTGTAGACAGAAGGCTTATTCGGATAAATGTCGTCATGACATATCATTCAAGATAGGAGATGATGTGTACCTGAAGGTATCTCCACTACGTGGAATGTGTCGATTTGGAATCAAGGGTAAGCTAGCACCCCGCTACATTGGTCCGTTTGGGATTACCGCTCGATGTGGAGAGGTAGCCTATCAGTTGGCACTCCCAGAGAAGTTGTCAAATGTGCACAATGTTTTCCATGTGACACAGTTGAAGAAGTGTTTTAAGAAACCCGAGGAAGAGGTGCAGAAGACTTCACTTGACAACATAGAAGTCAAAGATGACCTGACATATGAAGAGTATCCTATCAAGATTCTTGATGAGCAGTTGCGTACAACTAGGAGAAAGGTGATCAAACTTTGCAAGGTGCAATGGAGCAATCACACTGAGAAGGAAGCAACTTGGGAGCGAGAAGACGACCTCAGGGAGCAGTTCCCAAATCTTTTCTCTTAGCTCTGAATCTCGGGGTCGAGATTCCTTGTAAGGGGGGTAGAGTTGTAACATCCTGATTTTTTTTTCGAGAGTTCATTTTTTTAAGCCAAGGGATGTTGCAACGTAATCTTTAATTATATATTTTGGAGATTGCTCAAATTAATACCAAGTTGTTTGGAATTAATTTAGCACATGTCAGGTGGAAAATATTTTTCGTAATATCCTGAGTTGATTTTTTCGTTCGTAATATTTCATTTAAGTTTTTTTGTTACTTTGATTTCTTGGATTCTTGAAGACTTTTTAGTTGTCTTTGTTTCGGCTCCTCTTGTAGCAATCCTAGTAAAAGAAATCAATATTATATTATATTAATTTTCTTTTCTTCTCTCTTCTTTAGTTTCTCTTTTTTTATCAGTCCTTGGACAATACGTGCATCCTAGCCTAGCCTAGCCGTTGTTGGGCTATTGCACGTATGCACCAAAATTAGTCACACACATTCACGTATGCACTGGGCCATCTCTTCTCTTTGTTTTTTTTGTGTCCAGCCACCAAAGAGACTTGGCCCAAGACCCAACCAGCAGGCCAGCGGCCCAGCCGAGTGAGCGAGTGAGCGGACGGCTCGGCTCTTCTCCTTCCTCCCGCACGCGTGCACGTACATGTTACAGAGAAGAAACCTCCATGGTTGCCTCTTCTTTTCCCTTCAAATCCCATTAATCCCTTCACCGTTTTTATTCGTCATCAACACAAGATTTACTCCCCACTCAACGACGAGTCCGTTCAGTCTAATGGCTCCACTCATGATGCGCTTAATCTCATGCAAGTAACTAACGAAGTTATTGGCCCAACAATGGCATTCACCTCATGATCTCTCTCCTCCGGCTACCATTCGGCAGACCCTTCACGTCACGACGTGCGCTAGGAGCACCTCCATAAAAGTCCCATCATCCCATCCTCCAATTCCTTTCCAATCACTCGTAATCCACCCTGCAATACAGCCCCATCTCTACTGTTCTTCGACTACCGTCGCCTAAGGTGAGCATCCTAGTCCAATTCCTCCCACCAACAGAATCCCCTTGCCAAAGCCTACCTCCTAGACATCATTTTCCGGTCGTTGGCAATCATTGACCGCGCGCACAATGGAGCCGTGCCGCTGCTCTATTCGGGACTAACGTCGACGTCACCCGCCGATCGTTCGTTATGTCCATCCGTGTCCCGGTGCCTTCTCTTCACTAGGAGCATCACTCACCACCATCTCTTCATCACCGGAGTTCAGACAACGACGACGACGCGCACCGGCGCTCGCTCGCTCAACACCACCGGTTCCATCTCCAACGACTACTCGGTGACCCAAAACCAATGCTAAACCCATAGGCTGTTTCAATGATGCTCGGATCGAGTTAATTGTTTTGTTTGAATAGATGTTTAATTGTGTTATTTTTTTATTAAGTGTGTATGATGTTTTATATAAGTAATCATGCAAAAAAAAATTATGTCTTATTGTCATGTCTGTAGCATGCTTAGGGTTTGTCCTAAATATTGTTGAGTGATTCTAGGATATATCAGAATTGGTCATAGAATTTCTAGAACTAGTTGTACAGTTATTATTTTTGATGCATGTTAGTGAAGTGCGATAATTTTTATTTGTTCATAGACATAGTATATGCATGCGTACTTTCTAAATAATATTGTCATGCGTAGCAATATTTATGTTCCAGTTTAGTTTCGGAACGATTGTAGAATTATTGTTTAAATTAGTTTGATTGAGTCTAGGTGGTGTTGTGAGTTATATCATGTGCATGATTTTTGTTACAAGAATTGATCATGCTATGACTAGATTACTGTTGATCCATTTGCTTCAAATGTATCTAGATTATTTTAATTATATGCTACATGATTTGAGTCTATTATGTTTTAGCATTTCTTTAGGATCGTGCTATTGTTTGATGTTTTGTAACTTAACAAGTTTGTTTAGGAAGTAGCTTGGTTGACTTTTAAGACGCTTGTTGTTAAATTCTATAGTTGATGTTTTAACCATTATAAATATTTAGATTTTATCTAAATATTGATTTGTGGGTAAATTTGTATTGCCATGCCATGTTGAGTCGTGTCGTTCAAATGCATAGGATAGTTATTGTTTTGTTTTTATGTCACGTCAGTTATTATTTTGTCTTTCTTTATAGTTAGCCGAAGTATTTGTATTGGGCACTATTAAAGTTCAGTTAGCGTATTGCTATTTAGAACGTTAGACATGATGGCCGAGTTTTACTTAGTCCGGATAAACCTATACCCAACCAATCCATTCAATCCCTCTACTCATCATCAATCAATCTACCTCCTTCGAAATCTCCATATCCATCCACATCTTTCTACCAATCCTTCCTATTTTGTTATTTCATTGGATGTTATTGGATTTTATTGCTTGTTATTTATTGTGCTTCGTCGTTACTACGAGTAGGAGGCGACGGTACAGGAGAGGAGCACTACGAGGAAGAAGGAAACGGGGAACTCGACAATGAAGGCATGCCTCCTTCTTTGATCATACTTATCCTATGGTTTGCAAAATTGCATTGAGTTTTATTGTTGCTATGTGCATGCTATTTTAATTCTCGTAGCTAGCATGTCAATTGACACATTACCCTGATCCGCTTGTCGCCTATTTACTTGACACCTGAGTAGAAGTATATAATTCCGGTAGAGTAGAAATGCTTAGTTAGAAACGCCAAATTCCCTCTTTGCCCCTATTCTTGAAACCTATGAAGGACGTGGGTTGATCGAGGATCCTCACTTGATGAAAGTTGTTCTGAAGATAAACATGTTTTCATCTAAAATTGCTTTTATCCAACTGCTTTATTTGTTAAAAAAATTAGCTTTACGCAAATGAGCCATACAGCCTTCCTTTGAAGCCACATGTAGTTATTAGGTTCTTCCCCGTGGGAGGCATGTTGAGTACGTAATGTACTCATGGCAATACTTTTGTTGAACAACAGAGATCTATAAAGACGAGGGCGTCAACTACGACTATTATGATGATCCTGAGGAGTGAGGACACGTTGATTACATCGACTGCCTGTGGCTGAGATGGAGTCGCTACGTATTTATATATCCCGCTGTGTTTCTGGTTGTAATAAATGTCATGAGACATTTCACTATGTATGCTTTGTGGCAAGAGTTATTAAACTTATACTTATTTTATTGTTCTGCAATGATACCATTTCGCTGTGTTGTCAAGTTGATCCTAGATTGACAAATATACACAGGAGGGTCTGGAAATAATTTCCGGGTTCTCACACAATGGTAATCCCTTTCATCATCATATATTCAAATAAACAATTTATGAAACCTTCCCCATATTTAGGCTTAGGCTGGGAAAGCAGAACATGTAATTTGTTATACCAGAAAAAGCACAATCAGTTTTTTGATTAGTAAAAATCAATTGAACTATTGGCAGAGACTAATTAATCACGAATACTTACATTGCCTTTCCTCGCCGCCTTGCTGAGCCATTTTCATCAAGGTAGTGTGCTAACCCGCACATTCATCGGAGAGCCAAAAGGAAAAAGAAGTTGGAACTTCTAGTTATCCTAAATCTCTTTGGTTTGCTGGGCAAGTATGTAGCAACCTACACAACCCAATATGATTTCATTAGCAGTCGTTCATCCATTCAGGCTGATATTCATTTGCTTTTCTCTACTGTGACATCTTCTCTCTTGGATGAACACCAATGTTAGCTAGAGAGTTTGCAAGATCTGAAGAAAGCCATCAGATAGAAGGCCAGCCTAGCAAATCAAGTAGGATTATGCAAAACGAACCAAGCATATCAATCTTTGGCTCTTTGCTATGAAGTTTCTTATCCACGTGAACATAAGAGCATAGGGAATTTATATACATATAAGAAAAAAAGAGCGCCATAAACTACAATTAGGAAAAAAATTGAACCATCTTAGTCTCATCATACCTAGAGCTACAAATTCATTGTCGTCATCAACCATCCCTGTCGTATGTGTGGATCTTGATATTCAACAACAATTCCTCACCAACACATTGATCATACACCAATCAAGAGGCCTTGGGAGCGACGGGTACCAACCACCGAGTAGCCCTGTGGAGCGTCGTGCGGCCCTGGTGGAGGTGGGCTCATGAAACCGGACGATGACGGCATGCCCTGCTTTGTCCGCCGCCCCTTGACCTCCCCAAAGGCGCCAAAGGCGCCAAAGGCCGCGGCACCCTCGTCGTGTGTCAGCCCCACTGTCGGCCCGTAGTTGGCCATGTACAGGACGACGCTGGGAGCAAGCATGAGGCGGTGTCCTCTGTGAAGGGAAGCGCATGCATGTACCCAGACTTGCCATCTGCGATGTGACGGCAGTCAAAGATCGAATTGGAGGTGGGGTTGAAGGGAGGGGAACGAGCACGCAAGCATCAGCGGCGCCGGTGGTGCAGCGGGCACGCGGTGATGTCGCAGCCTTCTGGGCCGCTGCGCTCCCCTCTGCTCTCCATCCTTCTCTCTTCCATGGCCTGCACAAGGGACGAGACGGGATGGACGGAGGCAACCCCTCTAGATCGGGTGGGGGTCATGTTTGGAACGAAAAAAATCAGAATCGGGAAGGATTGGAGAGAAGGTGGAGGTGCTAGTCAATCAGCGGCGGAGGCGGCCTATGGTGGAAGGCGATGTGGTAGCGACGGCGAGCGTGAGAGGGAGGAGTCGGGAGAGTGATAAGCATCCAATGTATGTATAATTTTTAATTGTTCCATGCCGTTTTATTATCAATTTTGGATGTTTTATAATCATTTTATATCATTTTTTGGTACTAACTTATTGACATAGTACCCAGTGTCAGTTCCTGTTTTTTCCATATTTTTTTTCATCGCAGGAAATTAATATCAAACGAAGTCCAAATGACACGAAACTTAACGATGATTTTTTATGGGTCAAAAGGAAGCAGATGGGCCCTGGGTGCACCTAGGGGGTGCCCCGATGGGAGCACAACTCACCAGGGTGCACCAGGAGACCCTGGCGCGCCCCGATGGGTTGTGCCCACCTCGGGTGCCCTCCGGACCGCCTCTTTGCTCTATAAATACCCAAATATTCTCAAAACCCTAGGGGAGTCAACGAAATATTCATCCAGCCGCCGCAGAGTCCAGAAACACCAGATCCAATCTAGACACCATCACAGAGGGGTTCACCACTTCCATTGGTGCCTCTCCGATGATGCATGAGTAGTTTTTTGTAGACCTTCGGGTCCGTAGTTGGTAGCTAGATGACTTCATCTCTCTCTCTTGATTCTCAATACAATGGTTTCTAGGAGATCCATATGATGTAACTCTTTTGCGGTGTGTTTGTTGGGATCGATGAACTTCGAGTTTATGATCAGATTTATGTTTTTATATCCATGAAAGTATTTAGATTTCTTTGATCTCTTTTATGCATGACCTCTTATAACCTCATATTTCTTCTCCGATATTTTGGTTTTGTCTGGCCAACTTGATATATTTATTTTGCAATGGGAAGAGGTGCCCGGTAGTGGGTTCGATCTTACGGTGCTTGATCCCAGTGACAGAAAGGGAACCGACACGTATGTATCATTGCTACTAAGGATAAAAAGACGAGATCTATATCTACTTCCATATAGATAAACGGATCTTGTCTACATCATGTCATCGTTCTTATTGCATTACTCCGTTTTTCCATGAACTTATACACTAGATGCATGCTGGATAGAGGTCGATGTGTGGAGTAATAGAAGTAGATGCAGACAGGAGTCGGTCTACTAATCTTGGACGTGATGCCTATGTAATGATCATTGCCTGGATATCGTCATAATTATTTGAAGTTCTATCAATTGCCTAACAGTAATTTGTTCACCCACCGTTTGCTATTTTTCTCGAGAGAAGCCACTAGTGAAACCTACGACCCCGGGTCTTATTTATCATATATTTGCCTTTGCGATCTACTTTTTCTTTGCTTTTATTTTCAGATCTATTAAACCAAAAATACCTTACTGCAATTTATTTTATTTGGCGTTCGATCTATCAATATTTACAACTTTATCTCCCGTCACACGCTATTTCTGGCGCTATTACCCGAAAGGGGATTGACAATCCCTTTAACACGTCGGGTTGCGAGGTGTTGTTATTTGTGTGCAGGTGCTGCTTACGTTGTGTTGCTTGGTTCTCCTACTGGTTCGATGCTTAGTTTCATAACTGAGGCAAATACTCTACCGCCGCTGTGCTACATCATCCCTCCCTCTCCGGGGAAATACCGACATAGTTCCAGCTGCCATCAGAGAGGAAGATAGACGAGGCGAAATACGTGCGTCCGCTGCCCTGAGAGGAAGGGAAAATATGAAAACCCGGATAAGGGGTGATTTTAGCATATTAGAACAGGCGTAAAATCAGGCAATGTAGGACGTGGGAGGGAGGTGGAAGCGAGAGGAGACGAACGACGAACGAGCGATGATAAACCACGACTGACCATCACTACCATAGACTACTCTTTTAGGAGTAGAGATGTTGTAGAATTTGTGGATCAAAGGAGCTAAGTATGGAAGAGGATCGGTGGCAAAAATAAATCGGATAGAGAGGTGATCTATTTGGAAAGTGATCTCATCTATATTGTATTATTTCTGAATTCTTAGTTACCTAATATTTACATGATTGAATTAGATCGACACATGCCAAAGCAAGCACGAATAAATGGAAAGAGGATCAGGCGCGATTCGGTTTAAACGTGGGAGAGATGGTGGGGGGGAGGAGATGAAAAAAAAACAGCGAAGAAAAACGGTTAGAAGTGGTGGGACGAAAATAAACCGTATTATTCAACCATCTCAGACATTAGAAGTAGAGATTGCTGGTGAGTGTGGGCTTATTTTTGTCAACATACCGTATGTAACAAAATCACAATCAATCTCATACACGGGGTGGACCCATACCCTCCACCCTAAACACAAACATCATAACCAATCTCTTGATCATAATAGGTTGGACCATCCCACGTACATCTCCACTCAAATTCCTGATCCAAACAGGTTGGGCATCCCACAAATAGAAAATTAGTCACACCTGTCCACAATAAAAAAAATCTAAACATCATGTGGCTGAAGAAAAATACAACCCTAATGATCCTAGAAAAAACTAAAAAGTGGGTACAATCTATCATGTTTTCTTCTGTAATGATCCAGGAAAAAAATTAACATTAATGATCCCATAAATTTGTGGTGTTTTCCTTTCCAATGTTCACAATTTTTCTAAAAATTATTAATGTATTTTAGATATTTCGTATATTTTAGAAAATGACAATGAATTTGGGAAATTTCATGAATTGGAAAAAAAATCTTGAATTTTAAATGAAAATAGTAAAAGGAAAAGACTAGAAAAACACAAACAAAAAATAGCTAAAAACACATGAAGGAACTCGACGAACCTTCTATACGTTACCACGTAAGACCTATCACCATTGCTGGTGAGTGTGGGCCATGTATGTGGAGACTTTGTCTAAAAAAATAGTACGAGGAGATGACTATACAGCGGGG
>NC_041392.1:148617833-148635350 GCF_002162155.2 Triticum dicoccoides
TTGGTTTCTTTATTTTTGTCTTTTTTGTTTCTGCTTTTTCTTTTCCTTTTCCAAATCTGTAAAGCTATTGAACTTCATTGATAGTTACGATGTTTTTTGAATTTCATTAACTTTTTAGAAAATCTTGAACTATTTGCAAATTCATTAACCATTTTAAAATTTGTAAACATTTTGGAAATCAAGAACAATTGACAAATTCAATATATTTTTCAAATACGCGCACATTTTCCAAATTCTTGAATAATTTTCAACTTTGATCATTTTAGAAATTCCTGAATATTTTTAAAATTTTGTGAACTTTTTCAACCTCGCAAAAAAAACTCAAGAAAAGTTGTAAAATGGTATAATATGTGGTGTTTTCTTCTTTAGTGATGCTAGAAAAAATTATATCACTAATAATTCCAAAAATTTGTTGTGTTTTGTTTTTTAATGTTCCTAAATTTTTGAAAAATGTTCATATATTTAATAAAGTGCATGAATTTGGAAAACATTCATGAAATTTTAAGAAGTCTTGAAGTTTTAAAAAATGTTCAGAATGTTGCTATGAAGAATTCATTTTTCTAAATAAAAAATGAAAATGAAATGAAAAAATAAAAATAGAATAAGTAAAAGTATAGAAAAAAGAACAAAAAACACCTCAAACACCGAGAGAAACCAAAAGTACCTTCAATAAAGTTACCACTTAAGACCTATCACTGTTACTCGTGAGTGTGGGCTATGTACAAAGGCTTTGTTTAAAAAAGGTACGGGGAGACGTATATATGGTAGGAGATCCTATTCCCCGCGCAAGTGGGGAGGGGGGGGGGGGATAACAACCGAACGCGCACCCTCACCGGCGGGAGATCCTATTCCTCACGCTAGTCCGCTTTTGCAAAAAAAATATCCGTTTTTGTTTTTGTCCTTTTCCCGTGTTTAGTTTTTTTAAATTTCCCTTATTCTTTTTTGTTTCTTAAATTTTCAATTTTTAGCCAAAAAAACCCACAGTAATTCAAAAACTTTTGGCCTTTAATCTTGTGAGCCTGTTTTCATGAACGTTCTAAAACCTTCAGATCTTCATAATCCAGGTGTACCGTACGCAACCAAATCACAATCAATCTCATACACCAGGTGGACCCATACCCTCCACTCTACGCACAAAAATCACGATCAATCTCTTGATCCAAATAGATTGGACCATCGCACATACATCTACACTCAGACTCTCGATCCAAACTGGCTGGCCAATCCTAGGATTGAAATAAAGTCACCACCGATCCCACAATAAAACATCATACCTCACATGGCTGAAAAAACCAACTCAAAATAATATGTAAAAGGGTACAATCTATGGTGTTTTCTTCTTAATGATCCTAGAAAAATATATGACTAATAATCTCAGAAATTTATTGTTTTCTTTTTAATATTCAGACTTTTTAAAATGTAAATGTACTTTAGAAAGTTCTTGAATTTATAAATGATCATGAAATTGAAAAACATACCTTGAATTTTAATAAAATGTTCATAAATTAAAGAATGTTTAGAATTTTTATATAAATAATTCATGTTCTTAAATGAAAAAGGAAACCAAAAAAATAAAAATGGAAAAATGGAAAAGAAAAGAAATAACTGCACAAAAAACAGCTCAAAACAATAGAGAAACCGGACAAACCTTCTATAAGGTTACCACTCACGAACTATCACTATTGCTGGTGAGTTTGGGCCATGTACGGGGAGACTTTGTCTAAAAATAGTACGAGGAGACAGCTATACGGCGGGGATCATATTCCTCGAGCAAGTAGGGTGATAACGACCGAACTTGCAACCTCACCTCTAGTAATGGGCTAGCCCGCTAGTCTATTTTCACCTATATTGTCGGTCTTCTTATGTTTTTCTTTTCCGCTTTTTTTCTTTTCTGTTTTTCTTTTAGGTTTCTTTATTTTTTTTCTTTTTCTTTTTCTTTTTTCCTTTTCAAATATGTATATTTTTTAAAAAAATGTTGAACTTCAATGATAGTTATAGTGTTTTAAAATCTATTAACATTTTTTGAAAATCTTGAGCTACTCCCTCTGTTCCTAAATATTTGTTTTTTTTAGAGATTTCAAATGGACTATCACATACTGATGTATATAGACATATTTTAGAGTGTAAATCCACTCATTTTGCTCCGTATGTAGTCACTTGTTGAAATCTCTAGAAAGACAAATATTTAGGAACATAGGTAGTATTTTCAAATTCATGAACCATTTTTAGATTTGTAATCTGTTTTAAAATCAAGCTAATTCCCAGATGAATATTTTTTCCCAAATATGTGAACAATTTTCAAATTCGCGAGCATATTTCAACTACTATCATTTTAGAAATTCCTAAACATTTGTTGAAATTTGTGAACTTCTCAACCTTGTGAAAACTAAAAAAAATGTGTACATGGTACAATCTATGGTTTTTTATTCTTTAATGATCCCAGAAATTTGTTTTGTTGTCTTTTTTAGTGTTCACATTTTTTCTGAAAGTTGTTCATGTCTTTAAGATAGTTCATGAATTTGAAATATGATCATGTAACTGAAAACAAATCATGAATTTTTAAAATGTGCATAAATTAAAAAATGCTCAGAGTGTTTTTATAAAAAATCATTTTTAATGAAAAAAAGAAAATAGAAAGAAAAACGAAAATATAAAAAGGAAAAGAATACAAAGACATGAAGAAAAAAAACAGCTCAAAAACCCAGAGAAATTGGACAAACCTTCTATAAGGTCACCACTTAAGACCTATCATTGTGGTTGGTGAGTGGGGGCCATGTACAATGAAACTTTATCTATTAAAATACGGGGAGAGGGATCCCTATAATTGAAGATTTAACCCAAAAAGCTATGCTTTTTTTTCTCGTTTTCACCTTGCTGGAGTCATATTCACTTTCGTGCCTTGATCCACGCAGATAGATGCCAAGGGGACTAATAACTTATGTATTCACTTCACAAACATGATTAGTCTCATGTGTGTACTAGATCATGATGGCACGCGTCGTCGCACCCTTCTATTTTTGAGAAAACTAATTATAGAAATATTACAAAGATGTAGGCGCCATAAATCTCTAGTATTTTTTCAACAATTCACACTATGGTCCCTCAATATAGGCAAGAAATATAAGTGAACATACTCAAGGAAACTGAATTATGAAAAATGAATCAGATCAAATCCCAGCCAACCAAAAGAACATCATGCAAGTAAAGGCTTGTTCTCCTGTCTAGTCTATAAAATAATAAATAAGTTGATTATTAGAAAAAACAAATGACCACATAAACATGTTTATACAGAACAATCGATGCACTATTTCAAATGTGCAAACTCTGAATAAACATCAAATTTTGAAGCATGCTTTATTTTGTTGAAGCATTTAAACATCAAATTCATGTGAAAATAGAAGACGGTACATTTCCTACCATGTCGCTCGAGGCTTGCTTCGTTTTTTTATACGGAGGCAAAAGATTTGCCTCATATATTAAATAAGAGAGAGTACAGTTTACAAGAGCCCATGAATACTGTCATTACTAGTGTGAGATCCCTGTTATCTCGTGTTAGCAAACAAGCATATGGTCCAAAATAAGGGGCATTAAAATGTTCATGAAATAAAAAAGTAAATCTTGAATTTCTAAAAGTGTTTATGAAATAAAAAAATTCAGAAAGTTTTTATAAATAATTTATTTTTTGAAATTAAACAGGAAACAAAAAATAAAAGGAAGAAAACAAAAACAGTAAAGGGAGAAGATTAGAAAAACACGAATAAAAAACAACTCAAAAACAGAGAGGGGCCGAATGAACCTTCTATGAGGTTACCACTTAAGACCTGTCACTGTTGCTGATGAGTGTGGGCCATGTAGCGGGAGACTTAGTCTAAAAATAGTACGAGCAGAAGGCTATACAACGGGGGATCCTATTCCCCACGCAAGTGGGGGGATGCCGACCGAACGTGCACCCTTGCCCGTGGTAATGGGCCAACCTGCTAGTCTATTTTTGAAACTTTTTTGCCCGTTTTCATTCTTTTTTCTGTTCCGTTTATTATTGTTTGTTTCTTTAATTTTCCTAAAAAAATATCATAATAATTAGAAACATCTAGCCTTTAATCCGGTGGGCCTATTTTTGTCAATGTACTAGAACATTTAGATCTTCATAATCCAAGTGGACCCATACCGTATGTAACAAAATCACAATCAATCTCATACACGAGGTGGACCCAGACCCTCCACCCTAAGTACAAAAACCCCAACCAATCTCTTCATCCTAATAGGTTGGACCATCCATGTACATCTCCACTCAAACTCTCGATCCAAATAGGTTAGGCCATCCCAGGAGTAGAAAAAAATAGTCACACCAATCCACAATAAAAGAATCTAAATGTCACATGTCTGAAGAAAAATATAACTCTAATGGTCACAAAAAAACTCAAACAAATGTGTAAAAGGGTACAATCTATCATGTTTTATTCTATAATGATCCAAGAAAAAAATATAACACTAATGATTCCAGAAATTTGTGGTGTTTTTCTCTTTACTCATCACAATTTTTCCGAAAAATGTTCTCGTATTTTAGAAATTTCAAGAATTGTAAAATAAATTATCAAGAATATGGAAAATGTTCATGAAATTGAAAAAAAATCTTCTATTAATTTCTTTTCATTAATTAAAGAATGTTCAAAAAAATTATAGAAAGAATTCATGTTTTAAATGAAAAATAAAACTCAAAAAACAAAAATAGTAAAAGGAAAAGGATAGAAAAAAACCAACCAGAAAACATCTAGAAAACACAAAGAAACTGGGTGGACCTTCTATATGGTTACCACTTAAGATCTATCACTATTGCTGGTGAGTGTGGGTCTATTTTCGTTAAAGTACTAGAACCTTTAGATCTTCATAATCCAAGTGAACCCATACCGTAAGTAACAAAATCACAAACAATCTCATACACGAGGTGGACCCATACCCTCCACTCTAAGCACAAAAATCACATATAATCTCTTGATCTTAATAGGTTGGACCATCCCATGTACATGTCCACTCAAACTCCTGAATCCAGACAGGTTGGGCCAGCCGAGGAGTAGAAAAAAATAGTCACAACAGTCCAAAATAAACAATCTAAACATCACATGGTTGAAGAAAATTATAACTCTAATGATCCTAGAAAAAAATCAAAAAAATATGTAAAAGGGTACAATATACCGTGTTTTCTTCTGTAAGGATCTAGGAAAAAATATAGCACTAATGATCCTAGAAATTTATGGTGTTTTCCTTTTTAATGTCCACAATTTTTCTGAAAAATATTTAGTTATTTTAGAAATATCATGAATTTGGAAAATGTTCATGAAATTGAAAAATAAATCTTGTCTTTTAGAAAATGTTCGTTAATTAAAGAATGTTCAAAAAAACTATGTAAAGGATTCATGTTTTAAATGGAAAAATAAATCAAAATTTTAAAAATTTAGAACAAAATTAGTAAAAGGAAAAGAATAGAAAAAACCCAGACAAAAAATAACTCAAAAACACAGAGAAATTGAATGAACCTTCCACACGGTTACCACTCCAGACCTATCATTGCTAGTAAGCGTGGGCTTATTTTTGTCAACATACTAGACCCTTTAGATATTCATAATCCAAGTGGACCCCTACGTATGTAACAAAATCACAATCAATCTCATGTAGGAGGTGGACCCATACCCTTCGCCCTAAGCAGAAACATCATAATCAATCTCTTGATCCTAATAGGTTGGACCATCCCATGTACATCTCCACTCAAATTTCTGATCCAAACAGGTTGGGCCATCCCACCAGTAGAAAATTAGTCACACCAGTCCACATTTAAAAAAAAATCTAAACATCATATGGTTGAATAAAAATATAAATCTAATGATCCTAGAAAAAACTCAAAAAAGGGTACAATCTATCATGTTTTCTTCTGTAATGATCCAGGAAAAAAATAAACATTAATGATCCCAGAAATTTGTGGTGTTTTCCTTTTCAATGTTCACAATTTTTCTAAAAATTGTTAATGTATTTCCGATATTTCGTGTATTTTTGAAAAATGATACTCCCTCCATTCCACGATGTAGTGCCTATAAATTTTTCAAAAGGTCAAACTTTGACTAAGTTTGTATAGAAAAACCTATACATCTAGAATATCAAATACATATCCTTAGATGCATCACAAGACATACTCTCATATTTTATATAATTAGTAGTATAGATATAAATAGTTTTCTCCATATACTTGGTCAAAATTTGTAAAGTTTGACTTTTCAGAAAATCTATACGCACTGCATCCTGGAACAGAGGGAGCAATGAATTTGGAAAATTTCATGAATTGAAAAAAATCTTGAATTTTTAATAAAAATATAAAATAAAAGTGAAAAACAAAAATAGTAAAAGGAAAAGAATAGAAAAACCGAAACAAAAAATAGCTAAAAAACACAAAGAAACTGGACGAACCTTCTATACATTACCACGTAAGACCTATCACCATTGCTCGTAAGTGTGGCCATGTACGTCGAGACTTTGTCTAAAAATAGTATGAGGAGACGGCTATACAGCGGGGGATCCTATGCCCCGCGCAAGTGAGGAGAGAGATAGCGATCTTTTTGTTTTGAGATCTATGAGGGGGATAGCAATCGAAAGTGCACCCTTGCCTCCAGTAATGGGCTGGCCCGCTTGTATTTTGCATTTATTAGGTATACTTTCTTTTGTTTTTTATATTTGTGTTTTTCCTATTCTTTTTTCTTTTTTTGGTATCTTCATTTTTGCCTTTTTTCTTTCTGCCTTTCCTTTTTCTTTTCCAAATCTGTAAAGCTATTGAACTTCATTATTAAAAGTAACAATGTTTTTGAATTTCATTAACTTTTTTGAAAATCTTGACTATTTGCAAATTCATTAACAATTTTAAAATTTGTAAACATTTTGAAAATCAAGAACAATTGGCAAATTCAATATATTTTTCAAATATGCACACATTTTTCAAGTTCTTGAACAATTTTCAACTTTGATCATTTTAGAAATTCCTGAATATGTGTTGATATTTGTGAACTTTTTCAATCTCACAAAGAAACTCAAGAAAAGTTGTAAAATGGTACATTCTGCGGTGTTTTCTTCTTTAATGGTGCTAGAAAAAAATATCACTGATGATTCCAGAAAATTGTGGTGCTTTCTTTTTTAATGTTCCTAATTTTTGGAAAAATGATCATGTATTTAAGAAAGTGCATGAATTTGGAAAATGTTCATAAAATTTCAAAAAGTCTTAAAGTTTAAAAATGTTCAGAATGTTGTTATGAAGAATTCATTTTTCTGAATAAAAATATCAAAATGAAAAAAATATAATAAGTAAAGTAATAGAAAAAACAAACAAAAAACACCTAAAAACCCATAGAAACCGAACGTACCTTCTATAAAGGTACCACTTAAGACCTATCACTGTTGCTCGTGAGTGTGGGCCGTGTTGGAAGAGGCTTTGTCTAAAAAAGGTACGTGGAGACGCTTATATGGCAGGAGATCTTATTCCTCGCACAAGTGGGGGGATAACAACCGAACGTGCACCCTCGCTGGCGGGAGATCCTATTCCTCGCGCTAGTCCATTTTTGCATTTTTTTTGTGCGTTGTCGTTTTTCTTTCCTTTTCCTGTTTTCAGTTTTTTTTCTTTCCCTTATTCTTTTTGGTTTCTTAAATTCATTTTTTAGCCAACAAAAAGTCACTATTGAACATGGAGGTAAAAATAGAATCCCAAAGTGACGGGAAGATATCCAAGGTTATATCAAAGAATATCTAACACCAATCTATAAACATAATCAGATTGCTTTATTTTTCTTAAAAGTTCAAACACCCCCCACCCTCCCTCCTATATATTTTGCAATATTTTTTAGGCCAGAATCAACCCGCAAAGCAACCACCAAAACACCAGGTGGGACGCCGAGATTCCTCCGGATTGTTTGGAAGACGGACAAAAAGAAACTTCCTGAAGGCGTCGCCGTGGAGAAGCTCAAGACCTCTATCCGCTACCTCTGAGGAAAACTCTAGATCAGTCGATCGGATGATGGCGGCACTCTTGTGTCATTCCCCCTTGGGGCGTCATTCTTGGAGGTGTGCACTGACTCGAGGGACCAATGGATGGTTTTAGCGGTGGAGCGGCGTTTCATGTCACGCATCGACGTTGTGGAGTCTCGGTAGCATGTCGCAGCAGGGTATCAGCAACGGATGCGGGATGATGGACGCACGTAGGGAGGTAGCGTTGTCTAGCGCCGTGGTGACGTCAAAGACAGACCTGGCAAGGTTGAGGTGTCAGTTTCTGCTCTGAAGATGGATCGATGGAAGACGATGGCAGCGATCTCTGAGAGTGCGTCAGACCGGTGTGCGTACTAGACCCGGCAATGCGGCTTGGTTGGACCTTCGGCTTTAAATGTTAGGCTTTGGTGTGAGGTCTATTTAGTATTCGGCTCGGATAGGAGTAGCGACAAATGTTGCCAAGTAGGTGGCTTTAGACTTACTGATGTACTCCCTCCGGACCTTTTTACTCTGCATATTAGATTTGTCTGAAGTCAATTACATCCAACTTTAACCAAGTTTATACAAAAAATTATTAACATTCACACAACAACACATTTATTATTAGATCCATCTTGAAATATATTTTCATATTATATTTATTAGATGTTATAGATGTTAATATTTTCTAATATAAATTTGGTCAAGCTTAGCAAATTTTGACTTCAGACAAAGCTATTGTGCGGAGTAAAAAGGACCGGATGAAGTATTATTTTGTAAGATTTTTATGAATAATCTATAATGCCTAAATAGTTCACCCTCATTATGGTATTTTTCTTGACATGCAGCCTATCTACATCAACAGCCCTGACACATCAGCTTTCCATTAGCGGCTTACATGAGGGACCCATCACAAGTTGGCCAGCGTACACACATACCACGTCAGCACTCAGCAGCCACCGTGAAACGCATATGCAAGTCAGTTCAGAGAAACAAACAGGACCGTCCCATCCGACTCCTCTCTATGTGGCCCGGCCGCATGCCGCAGTTCTGTTGCCGGCTATCTAGAATTTTAGATCATCGAAGACGGCACCGCCGAATCGGCTGCACACCGCTACTCTGCTCCGCTGCGGCTGTAAGAGCATCTCCAGCCGCGTATCCAGGAAGGCTTTTTTAAGCGTTTTTTTTACGCCGGCGCAAAAAAATCGGTCCAGTCACGCTTTCAGAAGTCTGATTTTCGTCGGCCTGGGCTGAATTTAGCGCCGGCGGACTCAGGCCGAACCCGGTGCGCTGGGGCGCCGGAGCGAGCAGTTTTGGCGCAAAAAAGCCACGGACTTCTTCCCCAAACGCCTCGATTTTCCGTGGAGAATAAATGGCAAGGCTGCCGCCGGTCAGCCCTACCAGTGATTCTTCACGGGCGGCGCGTCATGGGGCGACGTGCCGACGCCTCCCCTCCCTCGCACGCGTACACACGGGGCGGTTAACCCGATGGCCTCCCTCGCCTCTGGCCACACCAGCCACACCAGCCCTAGCCCGCCCTCTACCTCTCCCGAGCGCCGCCGCCGAGCCCTCTCTCTCCCGAGTGCCGCCGCCGAGCCCTCCCTCTCCCTCCCTCCCTCTTCCGATGGCCGAGTGATTCCCCGGCGATGAGGCCGCGATCAACGGGTTCGGCCGCCGATCGCTCCGCGAACAGGAGTCTTGGCTCCTGTTACAGGCAAACATCCCGGCGCCGCCGGACATGCGCGCCGGGCCAACGGGGTGGAGACTCAGCAACGGGGGAGTGCCCATTCCCCCGTTGCCCGACGCCGTGGCGAAACCGGGCTACTTCGCCGACGAGGTCGACGTCGTGCGCGCCTCCCTCACCGACGCCCAGCTCGCCCTCCCCGAGTACGCCGCCGACAACATAGCGGCGTGGACGGCGTACTTCCAGCGCCGGCAACAGCAGAGGATGGCGTCCATCAACGGCGCGCCGGTGGTGGGCGGACCGAAGAACAGCGAGGGACGCCACCTGCGGTGGGGTGTCCCCGGCCGCACCCTCGAGGGCGTTCTGACGTACCTCGAGGGCAGCAACGACCCGCCGTTGGCATACCCCCCGGCGAGGGTGGCCACCACGGCCACGGCTCACCGCCGACGCGACGGGCAATGGTTGCCCAGGAGGTTCGGCACCTCCTCTTCTTCCTCCTCCCGCTCTTCCTCACACTCGTCCGGCGCTCCGGCGCTGCTCGGCGTCAAGGCCGAGCCCGCGGTGGAGACGTCGCTCGGCCGACGCACTCGCAGCGCCAGCATCGTCATCAGTGAGGGCGGCCGGCGCGCCCCCTCGTCGACTCCTTCGCGCTTCGTCAAGCCCAAGACGGAGCCGGCCCTGGTGCCGGTGAAGATAGAGCCGGGCCTCCCCGCGGTGAAGACGGAGCACGGCGGCGACGTCGAGCTTGACGACGACGCGACCCTAGAATGGGCGCGCGCGGACTCCCTGAAGATGGCGAGGGAGCGCTAGTGCGCCGCTCTGCGACGATCCGCGCAGCGCCGTCGGGGCCGCGACGAGGGAGGAATCGTCGTCATCGAGGACAGCGACGACGACGCCGCGCCACCGCCACCAGCCCGCATAGGCGACGCCGGTCAGGGGACCACCAGGGACGGCCGCGTCAAGGAGGAGAAGCCGGACGACGACGACGACGGCGACGACGGCGACTACTCCGCTTCTAGCCAGTTCTTTTTTTAATTATATATATTATGTAATAAAAACCCGCTTTTTAAATGTAATATATGCCGAACTTCGCCAAACTTTGAACTTTGCTATATTTTTTAATTTTTTTGAACGCGTCTGGGGACGGCCCTGGGACTGGCGGCTGGGGACCAACTCGGCCCTAGGCCGAGTTTTTGCACCGGCTCACCCTCAGGGGGCGATTTTAGGCGCCCCCTGGGGGGCCAACGGCTGGAGATGCTCTAAGAGCAAGTCTAGTAGAGCCCTCAAACCCCTAAAAATAACCTTTTTTTTACAGTTTTCGCCGAAAAAACGCCGTAGACTAGAACCTTTAAACCCTCAAACCCGTAAAAAAAATTTAGAGGTCCAACCCTCAAACCAGTTTGCAACGTGTAGAAGTAGGGGTTGAGAGGGAAATCTCCCCCAACCCGCACTCCTCCTCTCTCGCGCGGGAGGAAACTTCCTCCTCCTCCCGGCCTCCTCCTCCCGCCGCCTCCTGCTGCGCCGGCCATGGAGGGCCCCGCCGCCGCCGCGCCCCCGCCCGCCGCCCCCGCCCACCCGACCGTGGCCGACGTGGTGGCGGCGACCCATGCCGGGGCCAAGCGGCGGCGGGCGGGCCTCACACCTCCTCCTCCCGCCTCCCTGGCTCCCACCGCGGCCACCGTCACCGCCCCGGCGCCCGCCCCCGCCGCCTCCCCGGCTCCCGCCCCGGCCACCAAGAAGAGCCGGCCGAAGGCGCCATCCAAGGTCGCCCCGGCCGTGAAGATGCCGCGGAAGAAGCCCGCGCCCCCGCCCGCCTCCGTCGCCGAACCTCCTTTCGTCGCCGTGGCCGAACCTCCTCCCGCCGCGCACGAGGTGTTCGAGAAAATGGCAACCCCATCCTCGTTCATGGACCTCCTCCAAAACGCGGAGGTGGACCTCGGGGCTCCGCCTCTCGAACCCTTTAGGGTTGGTGACGACTTAGAGGAAGATGAGGAGGATGAAGGTGATGACGAGGAGGAGGTGGCCGAGATAGGGGAGGAGGCATTCACCGCCGCTTCCCGCCCACATGCGCGGTCGACAAACTACACCGAGGCGGAAGATATCCTCTTGGTTCGTGCTTGGGCAGCTGTGGGAATGGAAGCAACCACCGGCACTGATCAAACCGGTAAACGGTATTGGCAAAGGATCGAGGACACCTATTGTAGGATCAAGCCGAAGAATAGTGGGTTCATCTCTCGCACTTACCGGTTGCTTCAAGGCCGGTGGGAGTTGATGAAGCCCGCTTGTGCTTGTTGGAGTGTGGCCATGGACCAAGTGAGGGATGCACCACCTAGTGGAACCGTGGAGAGTGACTATGTGAGTACATATTTCTTCACTATTTTGATTATGCGTGTGTACTATGCTATTGGTGGGTTCTTATGTGATTTATGTGTGGTTGACAGGAGACAATTGCCGGCATGAGGTACAAGGAGATGGCCGCTTCCAAGGGCAAGCCATTCCCATTTAAGCATGCTTGGACAATTCTTCAAAACTTTGACAAGTGCAAGTTGAGGGATTAAGAGACCGCACCCAAGAAGTCGGCAATGCTTAGGATGTATGATAGTGAAGATGAGGAGGAGAGGAACTTGGGAAAGCCCGAGGGAACCAAGAAGGGCAAGCTAAGGGTGAAGATGGAAGAAGAGGCGTCAAGCCTAAGGGAGAAGATGGACCACATGATGAAGGCAAGAGAGGAATTGACAACGAAGACATTGAAGACGAAGCTTCTTATCACCGAGAAGAAGAAAGAGGTCAAGCTTGCACAAGTTGAAACAAAGCGTGAAGAAGCAAAGCGCAAGGCCGAGTTGGAGGAGAGGATGATCAAGCTCAAAGAGGCAAAGGTATGGAAAGAACTCATGGTGGAAGATAAAGAGCACATGATGATGTCCAAGAAGGACATGGATCAAGACCAATTGCAATGGTGGAAGGACTACAAGGAGGACATCGCGGAGAGGAAGAGGATGTTCCGTGTTGCGTCCTCTACTTTTCGAGGTGACACTCCGATGAGTAGTTGTGGCGATGGCGGTGTGTACGACTCCATCGCTGCCCATGGAGATGCTTGATGGAGTCCGCATGTGGTCTAGGAGATGGCGCCGAGGTGCTTTTTGGTGATGGTGCCGATGAGAGGAGAAAGATGATGATTTTGTGATGTAAACTATTAAACCATGCATCAATGATTGTCATTTGGTAGTTTGTTTGGAAGTTAATTGTGTTTCTGTTGTCATAAATTGTGAGATGTCAAATGATAAATTTAAAGGTTGGGGTCGAGGCAAAAACTAAAACCCTCTCTTCTCAATCCTTAAAATTGTTTTAAGAATTTGAGGGTTTGAAAGTTCTACTAATAATTACTAATAATGCTCTAAGTTGCGAGGAGCGTCGAGGAGTCCGCCTCGGCTAGCGAAGACGACTTCCCCAGGTGCTATCGCTGAGCACACAGCTGCACTTACTTCCACTAGCGTGACGCCGAATGCCATCGTTGACATGCCTTTCTGTTGTCCGGTCATTTGGATTCTGCCTTTGAACCTCCCACTTCCAGTCACGACACCACAGTCCCGGACAGGCAACATCATTTAGGCCGTGTTGCACAAAAATAATTTCTAACACCTGGATCAAATTATTTTGGTGTTATCCTAAATTTGTTCCGCCCCAATTAAGGCTTTCATTTTACTATCTTTGTTGCAGGTTATTCTGTGTTATACTCAGTTACACACTTAAGGAGTCAAGGTGCAGTTCTTTTCTTCTGAATTGGGAACTATCATGTTTCTGACAGCTATTAGTAAGGTTGCAATTTGCTCCATCCAGCAGGTTATTGTAAGAGTGCTCTTCCCAACAGGTTATTATATACAGCTGAAAATTTAATCCATCAATTGATATGTATTTGAAGAGTGATATAAATAGAAGCATTAGATATATGTGCATCTTAAATATATTAAAAATTACCTGCTATTTTTCTTTTCCTATTGAGTGATTCATGAAATGATTTCACTACGGTGGATATATACATTAATTACTTTCGTAAATACATATATGTCATCCTTTTTTCCCCTGTTATATATAGTTCAACATATTACTAATTTTACTATTGTCTTGATTTTGCAATCGCCGACACGTTTTTTGGGCTGATGCATCTTGCCCTTTTGGAGAAGGCATAGTAAATTATTCTTGCGAGATACTCTATCTGAAACTTATTTAATCCTAGCAGAATGTGGCTACATATATCAATAGATATGTTGTTTTGTTGCTTATCCAAGAAGAACTAGCTCGACAAATTGAGGTCGGTGTTTTGAATTTTTTTAAACAACCATATTGGTATGGTGGTTTAATGTTCACATCTTACAATATGTTGACCCGCCATTTGTTTCAGAATTACACGTGTGATTAGTTTGCCACCATGCATGAAGAAGATGGATATTTTGGAAGGAACTCACATCCAATTCACATTAATTGATGGCCACGAATGTTGATCATGTCTGACATGGCAAAGGTGACCCATTCATTATATCTTTGAGAGACCTGATAAATGAGGTAAGATTTCTTTTCCACTAATTTGTTGGAGGTGTTGCCTGCTGATTAGGTGTTCAATGCAGCCGCTCGATGCTTTAGGATAAGTAGTGCACCCGTGCTTCACAAATGAAACCCGATTCACTTAGTTTTGTAGATGCAAACATAAAGATGCACATTTTTCGTTAATGCAGTTCCAAATTAATCATGGTGGTTAGTTATGTCGATAGCAAAGAGCTCTAAAAGTGATGAGGATGATTGTTCTTATGGAGTGCAGGGGACCAGTACGAATAGTAACAACGAGCCACATTTTACAAGTTTTCGAACCTTTTTTTATCTGAATCCTTAATATTGATAATCTATAATACCTAAATAGTTTATCCACACTATGGTATTTTTCTTGACATGCAGCCTATCCACATCAGCAGCCCTGCCACATCAGTAAATATGTAACTACAGGTTCCCGCAGCAACGCGCAGGGGTATCATCTAGTTAATAAAATAACTGCATGCATCGCCCAAATACAGGGGCCGGGTCATCCTCCTTTTCTAAAAAAAATCTGAATCCTGTTGGATTAATTTTCAATACAAAGTTACTGTGCATATGACAATTGTCGTGTAATTTACATACGAGCCTTGGATCAATGGCTCTAGCCCAAATGAACTGAAATCGGACTCGGACCATTGTACATGTGGTAGTGTTCTATTTCTTAAGTAGAGCTCATCCTATACGTTTGGTGATGAATTGAGGAATACTAGTATGTATACACGTGCAATGCACGGTATTTCCTAAACGGCGCTACACGTTTCTTCCTTATTTACAATACGGCGCACACCCCCTCGTTAATTTGGGCCGGCCCACTTTTACTTGTTTTTTGTGTTTCTAAACTGCAAAAAAATGGCGAGACTTGGACTTGAACCTGCACCCCGCGAATTCACATGTCGACTCGATAGTCACTGCGCCACATAGCTCCGTGTGCTTATTTTCATGTTTTGAACTCTTTTCTTCCATACTCTTTTTTTTTATTTTCTCTGTCCCTTTCTCTTTCTTTTTTCAGATTCATGAACTTTTTCTTAAAATAGATACATTTTTTTTACAAAATCCATGAAATTTTTGCAACAAAAAGATTTCAAAAATTTTGAACTTTTTCAAAATCGACCAACTTATTCCAGATTTCGTGAACTTTTTTCAAAGTCAATGAACTTATTCCAGAATTCATGAACCTTTTTCAAAGTCGATGAACTTTTTTAAAATTCATGATTTTTTTCCAAAGTTTAATGAAATTTGTTCAAAATCAGTGAACTTTTAAAAAAAATCCACAAGCATTTTTGTTTTGAATTTATTTTCAAAATGATGATTTTTTTTCCAATTTGATGAACTTATTTCAAATTCAGTGAACTTCTTTCAAAATCAATGAACTTTTTTCCAAAATCAATGAACTTTTTTCCAAAATCGGTGAACTTTTTTTCAAATTCGATGAACTATTTCCAAAGTCAGGGAACATTTTTTCAAAACTGATTAACCGCTTTAGAATTTGTGAACTTTTTTATAATTTGATGAACTTTTTTCGCAATTGATGAACTTTTCTTCAATTTAATGAACTTTTTTTAAAATGTGAACTCTTTTTTAGATTCACGAATATTTTCAAATTCATGAACTGTTTCTAATGCACAATTTTTTTCCAAATTCCTGACTTATTTTTATTCACGACTTTTTTCAAATTCATGAATTGGTTTCAATGTTTGAAAAGTCAACGGTGCATTGCACGTTTTTTTAGCAACCACCGACCGAGGGCGCTCGAGCGAGTTGCGTGTACAACGATAGATCGAGCGGTCGCTGGTTCTTGGTGGGCCGGCCCAATACACCAGCCACGTGAGCGCCGGCTGGCCAACGGGCGCTTAACGGGCCCTTTAGGAGCTCCCGCAATGCACGTCATAACAAAGTGGTTTTGGTAAAAAGAAGTAAATCATCAAAGTATCAAACTGCTAATAGACTAGAGGGGAAATAAAAAAAATATAGTGATGTACAAATGGAGATATTATTAGTTAATATTGTAAAGGTGGGAATTGGTATTCAGACCAAAAAACTGTAGCGTTTCAAAAAAAAACATGTAGCATTCGTTAACTGTAGGCACAAGATAGGGCTTCTTTTTTTGAATGACCCATGTGATTGTTCTGGAACATAGTGGAACCAGCAGCAGTCTACTGTTCATGACGAATCCTGTTTACCTTATTCGTTGGATTTGGGAGGCCGACGGTTACGATTGATTCTCTAGGTCCATTTCAAAACTGATACACTATATAGTAGTATAGTATAGTATAGATAATCCTATACACAATGTCTAAGCAGTACCAGCAACGCATCTTAGACCATGTTGACCTCAAGAAAAGAATTGAGAAATCATAACTCAACAAAGTCGAGACAAAATTATACACAGCAAAAGAAGAAATGAATGATCTAATCACAACAGTGGATGGATTTGAAAAATCATCGTGAACAATTAGTGGCGGTGCTAGAGACTGGAAGGTTCTACACTGAGGACGAGGAGAGTCAAGACTTCTTCATATATTTCTGTCTTACTTTCTTTAGAAGGTAACCACTTGCTCTAAACAAACATATAAGTGTTGGGTTATGTAGCATGCAATTTTTAAAATTTTCTTACGATCACGCAAGATCTATTTAGGAGATGCATAGCAACGAGATGGGGAGAGTGTGTCCATCTATCCTCGTAGACTGAAAGCGGAAGCGTTAGGTTAACGCGGTTGATATAGTCAAACGTCTTCACGATCCAACCGATCTAGTATCGAACGTACGGCACCTCCGAGTTCAGCACACTTTCAGCTCGATGACGTCTCTCGAACTCTTGATCCAACAGAGGGTCGAGGGAGAGTTCCGTCAGCACGACGGCGTGGTGATGGTGATGGTGATGTGATCCGCGCAGGGCTTCGCCTAAGCACTAAGACGCTATGACCGGAGGAGTAAACTATGAAGGGGGGCACCACACACGGCTAAAAGAACAACTGATGTGTCTTTGGGGTGCCCCCGCCCCCGTATATAAAGGAGGAGAGGAGGCGGCCGGCCTAGAGGGCGCGCCAAGGGGGGGGGGGAGTCCTACTAGGACTCCTAGTCCTAGTAGGATTCGCCCCCCTCTTTTCCTTCTCATGGAGGTGGAAAGGGGAAAGGAGAGGGAGTAGGAGAATGAAAGGGGGTGGCGCCCCTTCCCTAAACCAATTCGGCATCCTCCCTTGTGGGGGGCGCACCAGCCCCTTGTGGGCTGGTTAGCCTCCCTCCTATGGCCCATATCT
>NC_041392.1:148635696-148646646 GCF_002162155.2 Triticum dicoccoides
CTCCGGTATGTACCCGATACACGCCGGAACCCTTCCGGTGTCCGAATACTACCTTTCAATATATCTATCTTTACCTCTCGACCATTTCGAGACTCCTCGTCATGTCCCTGATCTCATCTGGGATTCCAAACAATCTTCGGTCACCAAAACACATAACTCATAGTACAAATCGTCATCGAACGTTAAGCGTGCGGACCCTATGGGTTTGAGAACTATGTAGACATGACCGAGACACATCTCCGATCAATAACCAATAGCGGAACCTGGATGCTTATATTGGTTCCTACATATTCTACGAAGATCTTTATCGGTCAAACTGCAATGACAACATACATCATTCCCTTTGTCATCGGTATGTTACTTGCCCGAGATTCGATAGTCGGTATCCTCATACCTAGTTCAATCTCGTTACCGGCAAGTATCTTTACTCATTCCGTAATGCATCATCCCGTAACTAACGCATTACTCACATTGCTTTCAAGGCTTACCGAGAGGGCCCAGAGATACCTCTCCGATACTCGGAGTGACAAATCCTAATCTTGATCTATGCCAACCCAACAAATACCTTCGGAGACACCTGTAGAGCATCTTTATAATCACCCTGTTACGCTGTGATGTTTGATAGCACACAAGGTGTTCATCCGGTATTCGGGAGTTGCATAATCTCATAGTCAGAGGAATATGTATAGGTCATGAAGAAAGCAATAGCAATAAAACTTAATGATCATTATGCTAAGCTAATGGATGGGTCTTGTCCATCACATCATTCTCCTAATGATGTGATCCCATTCATCAAATGACAACACATGTCTATGGTCAGTGATGACCCACAAGTACAGGGGATCTATCGTAGTCCTTTCGATAAGTAAGAGTGTCGAACCCAACGAGGAGCAGAAGGAAATGATAAGCGGTTTTCAGCAAGGTATTCTCTGCAAGTACTGAAATAAGTAGTAACAGATAGTTTTATGATAAGATAATTTGTAACGAGCAACAAGTAACAAAAGTAAATAAAGTGCATCAAGGTGGCCCAATCCTTTTTGTAGCAAAGGACAAGCCTGGACAAACTCTTATATAAGGAAAAGCGCTCCCAAGGACACATGGGAATATCGTCAAGCTAGTTTTCATCACGTTCATATGATTCACGTTCGGTACTTTGATAATTTGATATGTGGGTGGACCGGTGCTTGGGTGTTGTTCTTACTTGAACAAGCATCCCACTTATGATTAACCTCTTTTGCAAGCATCCGCAACTACAACAAAAGTATTACGGTAAACCTAACCATAGCATGAAACATATGGATCCAAATCAGCCCCTTACGAAGCAACGCATAAACTAGGGTTTAAGCTTCTGTCACTCTAGCAACCCATCATCTACTTATTACTTCCCAATGCCTTCCTCTAGGCCCAAATAATGGTGAAGTGTTATGTAGTCGACGTTCACATAACACCACTAGAGGCTAGACAACATACATCTCATCAAAATATCGAACGAATACCAAATTCACATGACTACTAATAGCAAGACTTCTCCCTTGTCCTCAGGAACAAACGTAACTACTCACAAAGCATATTCATATTCATAATCAGAGGGGTAATAATATGCATAAAGGATCTGAACATATGATCTTCCACCAATTAAACCAACTAGCATCAACTACAAGGAGTAACTAACACTACTAGCACCAATCCCGGACTTGGAGACAAGAATTGGATACAAGAGATGAACTAGGGTTTTGAGATGAGATGGTGCTGATGAAGATGTTGATGGAGATTGCCCTCTCCCGATGAGAGGAGCGTTGGTGATGACGATGGCGATGATTTCCCCCTCAGGGAGGGAAGTTTCCCCGGCAGAACAGCTCTGCCGGAGCCCTAGATTGGTTCCACCTCGTGGCCGTGGAGTTTCGTCCCGAAAGGTTGCTTCTGATTTTTTTTCTCGATGAAAGACTTCATATAGCAGAAGATGGTCATCGGAGAGCCACCAGGGGCCCCACGAGGTAGGGGGCGCGCCCTAGGGGGGGGGGCGCCCCCACCCTCGTGGACAGGGTGTGGGCCCCCTGGTCTTCATCTTTGGCGAGGATTTTTCATTATTTATTATAAGGTATTCCGTGGACTTTCAGAACTTTTGGAGTTGTGCAGAATAGGTCTCTAATATTTGCTCCTTTTCCAGCCTAGAATTCTAGCTGCCGGCATTCTCCCTCCTTATGTAAACCTTATAAAATAAGAGAGAATAGCCATAAGTATTGTGACATAATGTGAAATAACATCCCATAATGCAATAAATATCGATATAAAAGCATGATGCAAAATGGACGTATCAACTCCCCCAAGCTTAGACCTCGCTTGTCCTCAAGCGAAAGCCGATAACAATAAATATGTCCCCATGTTTAGAGGTAGAGGCGTCGATAAAAATAAAATACGGACATGAGGGCATCATGATTATTCTCATAATAGCAACATACATATATATTGTCATATGATTACTTATGTTCAAGTGATGATCTATTCACAATGCAAAAGTATGAATCAGAAACCTTATTGAGAACCAACAAACTATAACCTCAGTCATTGAAGCAATTGCAATTTATCATAACATCAGAAAGAGTCTATGTCAGAGCTAAAAAGCAAGTCCACATACTCAACTATCATCTAGTCCTTCATAGTTGCTAACACTCACACAATACTTGTGGTTACGGAGTTTTAATCGGACACAGAGAAAGATAGGGGCTTATAGTTTTGCCCCACAACCTTTTACCTCGAGGGTAATGTCAACAATAGTAACTCATGCCCCCTACATCCAATTAGATATATCTATCAAGATCTTTCCAACACACTGTGCTTGCCAAAGGATAAAATGTAAAAAGGACACCATGACTCTTGCATAAGGTAGAAGATAATAATAAAAGATAGGCCCTTCGCAGAGGGAAGCAGAGGTTGCCATGCACTTTTATGGTTGGATGCACAAAATCTTAATGCGAAAGAGCGTCACTTTATATTGCCCCTTGTGATATGAACCTTTATTATGCAGTCCGTCGCTTTTATTACTTCCACATCACAAGATCGTATAAAGCTTATTTCTCCCACACTAATCATACATATTTAGAGAAATTTTTATTGCTTTGCACCGATGACAACTTACTTGAAGGATATTATTCAATCCATAGGTAGATATGATGGACTCTCATGGCAAAACTGGTTTAAGGGTATTTGGAAGCACAAGTAGTATCTCTACTTGATGCTGAGAATTTGGCTAGCATGAGGGGGAAAGGCAAGCTCAACATGTTGGATGATCCATGACAACATACTTTATCTCAGATATAAGAAAACATAACCCATTACGTTGTCTTCCTTTTCCAACATCAACTCTTTAGCATGTCATATTTTGATGAGTGCTCCCAATCATAAAAGATGTCAATAATAGTATATTTATATGTGAAACCTCTCTTTCCTTATTACTTCCTATTAATTGCAACAATGACCAAAGCTATGTCTGCCAACTCCCAACAACTTTTAATCATCACACTCTTTCTATGTGATGTCATTACTATCAATAAGATCAATATGAACTTTTGTTTCTTCTTATTCTTTTTCTCTTTTCTTTTATTCACCCAAGATCATAGCAAGAAAATCAAGCCCTTGACTCAACACTAATTTTTATTATATAGCTCACGCACTCGATTACATAGAAAGATCATAAGGCAAAACTCAAAACTAGATCATGCCATAAACTTTATTCTACTAGGTCAAAATACTACTAATAGGATCGAACTAAGGAAGACGGTAAAGATAAGAGTTGTGATTGTGATACGATACCGGGGCACCTCCCCCAAGCTTGGCGGTTGCCAAGGGGAGTGCCCATACCCATGTTATTATATCTCCTTGGTTGGTGAAGAAGGTGGAGGTGTTGTTGATGATGCGGGCTTGTCATCCATCTTCCAAGGCATAGGTTCACCATCATAGAAGGATGATCGAGTCTCCGGAATCCTCGAATCTGCAGCCAAACTCATTCTTTTGAATCTATATTAATACTCACAGTTTTGGTTTTGCAGGTCATAGATTTGGGCTTGGAGGTGCTCGATCTTCTCATGTAGCTTGAAGATGGCCTCCTCGGTGTTCTTGGCATCCGGCTTGTAGTTGTTAGTGAACTCCACGAGCATCGTGTGGCTAGCGTTGATTCCACGCTCCACCATCCCCTGGCACTTGAAAACTTGTTGCTCCATTGCTTCGAGCCTCGTCTCCACGTTTCTGGTTCCCTTTGGTCCCTTAGCATCGCGGATGTGCAACAACCCATCACGCATCTCAATGGTTTGAGGGTGTCGCAGCACCTCCGCGAGGTAAGGGTTGATGACCTTCTCGAAGAACTTGTCCTTGGAAGCACTTGGGGACGTCATGATAATCTAGATCTGTCAGAAATACAGCTCGAAACAAGAACAGAGAATATTTGCGTGATACGGGAGTCAAAACCTTCGGGAGAATATATAGTGAATTTTTACCGACCAAAATACGTATCGTGCAAGAAAACGGAGTCCGGAAGGCACACGAGGAGCTCACGAGGTAGGGGGCGCGCCCTCCACCCTCGTGGGGTCCTCGTGTCCTTCCCGGACTGCTACTTAATTTTCTATTTTTCTAAATATTACAAAGCGGAGAAATATTGCCTTCAAATTGTTTTGGAGTCGGTTTACTTACCGTACCACATACCTATTCCTTTTTGGAGTCTGAAACGTTCTGGAAAGTGTCCCTTATGTATTCCTCCGGGGTTACGGTTTCAATAATATTGGTTTCAACATTTATGGGATTACCTGAGATATAATGTTTGATTCTTTGACCGTTTACCACCTTCGGATTTGTGCCTTCGAAGTTGTTGATTTTTATGGCACCGGAATGATAGACCTCCTCGATAACATAGGGGCCTTCCCATTTAGAGAAAAGTTTTCCTGCAAAAAATCTTAAACGAGAGTTGTATAGCAATACATAATCACCTACATTAAACTCACGCTTTTGTATCCTTTTGTCATGCCATCTTTTAACCTTTTCTTTAAACAACTTGGCATTTTCATAAGCTTGGGTTCTCCATTCATCAAGTGAGCTAATATCAAATAACCTCTTCTCACCAGCAAGTTTGAAATCATAGTTGAGCTCTTTAATAGCCCAATATGCCTTATGTTCTAGTTCGAGAGGTAAGTGACATGCTTTTCCATATACCATTTTATACGGAGACATACCCATAGGATTTTTATATGTAGTTCTATAGGCCCATAATGCATCATCAAGTTTCTTGGACCAATTCTTTCTAGACCTATTGACGGTCTTTTGCAAAATTAATTTGAGTTCTCTATTACTCAATTCTACTTGACCACTGGACTGCGGGTGATACGGAGATGCAATTCTATGATTGACGTCATATTTAGCAAGCATTTTATGGAAAGCACCATGAATAAAATGTGAACCACCATCAGTCATTAAATATCTAGGGACTCCAAACCTCAGAAAAATAACTTCTTTAAGCATTTTAATAGAAGTGTTATGATCAGCACTACTAGTTGGAATAGCTTCTACCCACTTAGTAACGTAATCAACAACAACTAAAATATGTGTATATCCATTAGAGGCAGGAAAATGTCCCATATAATCAAAGCCCCAAACATCAAACGGTTCAATAACAAGTGAATAATTCATAGGCATTTCTTGACGTCTACTAATATTACCAATTCTTTGACATTCATCACAAGATAGGACAAACTTACGGGCATCCTTGAAGAGAGTAGGCCAATAAAAACCGGATTGCGATACCTTATGTGCAGTTCTATCTCCCGCGTGGTGTCCTCCATAAGTTTTGGAGTGGAACTTGCGTAGGATCTGTTCCTGTTCATGCTCAGGTACACAACGTCTAATAACACCATCCTCTCCTTCTTTATAAAGATGTGGGTCATCCCAAAAGTAATGTCTCAAATCATAGAAGAACTTTTTCTTTTGCTGGTATGTGAAGCTAGGTGGTATGAATTTATCAACAATGTAATTAGCATAATCAACATACCAAGGGGTACTACGAGAAGTACTTATGACATTTAATTATTCATCAGGAAAGCTATCATCAATAGGTAATGGGTCATCAAGAACATTCTCTAACCTAGATAAGTTGTCTGCAACGGGGTTCTCAACTCCTTTTCTATCAACAATATCCAAATCAAATTCTTGTAGCAAGAGAACCCATCTAATAAGTCTAGGTTTAGCATCTTTCTTCTCCATAAGATATTTAATAGCAGCATGATCAGTGTGGATAGTTACTTTAGAATCAACAATATAAGGTCTGAACTTATCACAAGAAAATACAACTGCTAAAAGTTCTTTTCCAGTAGTAGCATAATTTCTTTGAGCATTGTCTAGGGTCTTACTAGCATAATGGATAACATTTAATTTCTTATCAACTCTTTGCCCTAAAACAGCACCTACAACATAATCGCTAGCATCACACATAATTTCAAAGGGTAAATTCCAATCAGGTGGTTGAACAATAGGTGCAGAGACTAATGCTTTCTTAAGTATTTCGAATGCTTCTACACAATCATCATCAAAGACAAATGGTATATCTTTTTGTAATAAATTAGTCAGAGGCCGAGAAATTTTTGAGAAGTCCTTAATGAGCCTCCTATAAAATCCGGCGTGACCAAGGAAACTTCTTATACCTTTGATGTCCTTGGGACATGGCACCTTTTCAATAGCATCAACCTTGGCTTTATCAACCTCAATACCTCTTTCAGAAACTTTATGCCCCAAGACAATACCCTCATTAACCATAAAGTGGCACTTTTCCCAATTCAAGACAAGATTAATTTCTTCACATCTCTGCAAAACTCGATCAAGATTGCTCAAGCAATCATCAAAAGAAGATCCATAGATGGAAAAGTCGTCCATGAAAACCTCACAAATCATTTCACAAAAGTCAGAGAATATAGCCATCATGCATCTTTCAAAGGTAGCAGGTGCATTACATAAACCAAAAGGCATACGTCTATAAGCAAAAGTACCAAAAGGGCATGCAAAAGTAGTCTTTGATTGATCTTTAGCCGACACAGGTATTTGAGAGAAACCAGAATAACCATCTAGAAAGCAGTAATGTGTATGTTTGCATAATCTTTCTAGCATTTGATCGATAAAAGGTAAGGGGTAATGATATTTCTTAGTAGCCTTATTTAATTTGCGGAAATCAATTACCATCCTATAACCTGTAATAATTCTTTGTGGAATCAATTCATCTTTATCATTAGGAACAACAGTAATACCTCCCTTCTTAGGGACACAATGAACAGGACTTACCCACTGACTATCATCAACGTGATAAATTATACCTGCCTCCAGAAGCTTTAGTATTTCTTTTTCTTACCACTTCTTTCATTTTAGAATTCAGACATCGTTGAGGATTGCGAACTGGTTTGGCATCTGCTTCCAAATTTATTTTATGTTGACATAGAGTGGGACTAATGCCCTTAAGATCATCAAGAGTATATCTAATTGCAGCACAGTGCTTCTTCAGAGTTTTCAATAATCTTTCTTCTTCATGCTCTGAAAGGTTAGCACTAATAATAACATGATATATCTTCTTTTCATCAAGATAAGCATATTTAAGATTATCAGGCAATGGTTTAAGCTCAAACACGAGATTACCCTTAGGTGGAGGGGGATCCCCTAGGATTTCAACAGGCAAATCGTGTTTCAGAATAGGTTCCTGTTTAAAGAATACTTCATCTATTTCCCTTCTTTCATTCATAAACATATCATTCTCATGGTCTAGCAAATATTGTTCTAAAGGATCACTAGGAGGTACGACAATAGAAGCAAGACCAATAATTTCATCCTTACTAGGCAATTCTTCTTCACGGTGTTATTTACTAAATTTAGAGAAATTAAACTCATGAGTCATATCATCTAAGACGACAGTAACAACATCCCTTGTGCAATCTATGGTAGCATTAACAGTATTTAAGAAGGGTCTACCAAATATAATGGGACAAAAGCTATCTTATGGGGAACCAAGAACAAGAAAATCAGCAGGATATTTAGTTTTACCACACAAGACTTCAACATCTCTAACAATTCCCATTGGTGAAATAGTATCTCTATTAGCCAGTTTAATAGTAACATCAATTTCTTCTAACTCAATACGTGCAATGCCATGCATAATTTCTTTGTATAAGTCAATAGGTATTGCACTAGCACTAGTACCCATATCACATAAGCCATGATAACAATGATCTCCTATTTTAACAGAAATAATAGGCATGCCTACCACAGGTCTATTTTTATCTTTAGCACAAGGTTTAGCAATTCTAGCAGTTTCACCGCAGAACTAAATAACATGCCCATCAATATTATCAGACAAGAGATCTTTAACAATAGCGATATTAGGTTCAACTTTAACTTGCTCAGGAGGTGTATATGTTTTAATATTGCTTTTACGAACCGTAGTTGAAGCTTTAACATGATCCTTTATCCTAATAGGGAAAGGTGGTTTCTCAACATAACAAGTGGGAACAATAGGATCATTATAAGTGACAGTCTTTTCTTCAACTTTAATAGGTGCAGCTACTTTTACTTCTATGGGAGGATGATATTTAAACCACTTCTCCTTAGGGAGATCAACATAAGTAGCAAAATATTCACAGAAAGAAGCTACTATCTCAGAATCAAGTCCATATTTAGCATATTTAGTGCTAAACTTACGGAAAGTATCGGTATCCATAAAAGATTTAACACAATCAAACTTAGGTGTCATACCTGACTCCTTACCTTTGTCGAGATCCCAATCTTCAGAGTTGCATTTAATTCTATCCAATAAATCCCATCTAAATCCAATAGTCTTCATCATAAAAGAGCCAGCACAAGAAGTATCGATCATGGTGCGATTATTTTCAGAAAGCCGAGCATAAATGTTTTGAAGGATTGTTTCTCCTGGGAGCTCATGATTAGGGCATGAATATAACATTGATTTAAGCCTCCCCCAAGCTTGAGCGATGCTTTCTCCTTCGCGAGGCCAAAAATTATATATATAATTGCGGTCATGATGAACAAGATGCATAGGGTAATACTTTTGATGAAATTCCAATTTCAATCTTCTATAGTTCCATGATATCGTATCATCACATAGCCTATACCATGTCAATGCGTCTCCCTTCAAAGATAAAGGGAAGACATTATTCTTAGCAACATCATCGGTTATACCTGCAAGCTTAAATAATCCACAAACTTCATCCACATATATTAGGTGTTCATCAGGATGCTTTGTTCATCTCCTATAAAAGGATTAGCTAGCAGTTTTTATATCATACCTGAAGGATACTCATAAGGAATTTAATTTTCAATAGGTTCAATAGGTTGAGGAGAAACTCTTTGCTCTATTGGTCGGGGTGAAGATACCCCGAACAAGCCCCTCAGAGGATTACTTTCCATAGTAACAAGTGACAGTAAATTTCAGCATACTATATAAATTTTTCCTTACCAAATTCCACCTACCAAAGGCGCTTCACTCCCCGGCAACGGTGCCAGAAAAGAGTCTTGATGAACCACAAGTATAGGGGATCTATCGTAGTCCTTTCGATAAGTAAGAGTGTCGAACCCAACGAGGAGCAGAAGGAAATGATAAGCGGTTTTCAGCAAGGTATTCTCTGCAAGTACTGAAATAAGTAGTAACAGATAGTTTTGTGATAAGATAATTTGTAACGAGCAACAAGTAAAAAAAGTAAATAAAGTGCAGCAAGGTGGCCCAATCCTTTTTGTAGCAAAGGACAAGCCTAGACAAACTCTTATATAAGGAAAAGCGCTCCTGAGGACACATGGGAATATCGTCAAGCTAGTTTTCATCACGTTCATATGATTCGCGTTCGGTACTTTGATAATTTGACATGTGGGTGGACCGGTGCTTGGGTTCTGTTCTTACTTGAACAAGCATCCCACTTATGATTAACCTCTATTGCAAGCATCCGCAACTACAACAAAAGTATTAAGGTAAACCTAACCATAGCATGAAACATATGGATCCAAATCAGCCCCTTACGAAGCAACGCATAAACTAGGGTTTAAGCTTCTGTCACTCTAGCAACCCATCATCTACTTATTACTTTCCAATGCCTTCCTCTAGGCCCAAATAATGGTGAAGTGTTATGTAGTTGACGTTCACATAACACCACTAGAGGCTAGACAACATACATCTCATCAAAATATCAAACGAATAATATGGATTCTGAGAAATGGGAGAACTTTCAGGGGAGTTCAGGCTACTTTTGCTGCCTGGAGGGGCAGTTTTGTACATGACATTCTTCTCCTATCACATAGGCTTAAGGATACATATAAGTCTAGGCTTGTAGATTGGGTTAACTCCCTCTTGTAATTGTAAGTTTTTTCTTTACCTTTAGTTTAGGGTTGTAATCTCTTTCTTTATCTGTACATTTATTTCTTTCAGTATGCAATAAAGGGCTGTGGGGTTTTTACCCTATAGTAAATATTCAAAAAAAATATCGAACGAATACCAAATTCACATGACTACTAATAGCAAGACTTCTCCCTTGTCCTCAGGAACAAACGTAACTACTCACAAAGCATATTCATATTCATAATCAGAGGGGTAATAATATGCATAAAGGATCTGAACATATGATCTTCCACCAATTAAACCAACTAGCATCAACTACAAGGAGTAATTAACACTACTAGCACCAATCCCGGACTTGGAGACAAGAATTGGATACAAGAGATGAACTAGGGTTTTGAGATGAGATGGTGCTGATGAAGATGTTGATGGAGATTGCCCTCTCCCGATGAGAGGAGCGTTGGTGATGACGATGGCGATGATTTCCCCCTCCAGGAGGGAAGTTTCCCTGGCAGAACAGCTCTGTCGGAGCCCTAGATTGGTTCTGATTTTTTTCTCGACGAAAGACTTCATATAGCAGAAGATGGTCATCG
>NC_041392.1:148646992-148656689 GCF_002162155.2 Triticum dicoccoides
CATGGACAGGGTGTGGGCCCCCTGGTCTTCATCTTTGGCGAGGATTTTTCATTATTTATTATAAGGTATTCCGTGGAGTTTCAGGACTTTTGGAGTTGTGCGGAATAGGTCTATAATATTTGCTCCTGTTCCAGCCCAGAATTCCAGCTACCGGCATTCTCCCTCCTTATGTAAACCTTATAAAATAAGAGAGAATAGCCATAAGTATCGTGACATAATGTGAAATAACAGCCCATAATGCAATAAATATTGATATAAAAGCATGATGCAAAATGGACGTATTAGTCAGGAAACTTAACCATCTTTGATTAACGAGCTAGTCAAGTAGAGGTATACTAGGGACACTTTGTTTTGTCTATGTATTCACACATGTATCAATTTTCCGGTTTATACAATTATAGCATGAATAATAAATATTTATCATGATATAAGGAAATATAAAATAACAACTTCATTATTGCCTCTAGGGCATATTTCCTGCAGTCTCCCACTTGCAGTAGAGTCAATGATCTAATTCACATCGCCATGTGATTTAACACCAATACTTCACATCTTTATGTGATTAACACCCGTAGTTCACATCTCCATGTGACCAATACTCAAAGGGTTTACTAGAGTCAATAATCTAGTTCACATCGCTATGTGATTAACACCCAAAGAGTACAAAGGTGTGATCATGTTTTGCTTGTGAGAGAAGTTTTAGTCAACTGGTCTGCCACATTCAGATCCGTATGTATTTTGCAAATTTCTATGTCTACAATGCTCTGCATGGAGCTACTCTAGCTAATTGCTCCCACGTTCAGTACATATATAGATTGAGACTTAGAGTCATCTAGATCAGTGTCAAAGCTTGCATCGACGTAACTCTTTACGAAGAACTCTTTATCACCTCCATAACCGAGAAACATTTCCTTAGTCCTCTTAGGTAACTAAGGATAATTTTGACCGCTGTTCAGTGATCTACTCCTGGATCACTATTGTACCCCCTTGCCAAACTCTTGGTAAGGTACACAATATGTCTGGTACACAACATGACATACTTTATAGAACCTATGGTTGAGGCATAGGGAATGATTTTCATTCTCTCTCTATCTTATGGCGTGGTCGGGCTTTCAGTATTACTCAACTTCACACCTTGCAACACAGACAAGAACCCTTTCTTTGACTGATCCATTTTGAACTTCTTCAAAACTTTATCAAGGTATGTGTTATGTGAAAGTCCAATTAAGCGTCTTGATTTATCTCTATAGATCTTGATGCCCAATATATAAGCAGCTTCACCGAGGTCTTTCATTGAAAAATTCTTATTCAAGTATCCTTTTATGCTATCAAGAAATTATGTATTATTTCCAATCAACAATATGTCATCCACATATAATATTAGAAATGATACAGAGCTCCCACTCACTTTCTTGTAAATACAGGCTTCTCCAAAAGTCTGTATAAAACCATATGCTTTGATCACACTATCAAAGCGTATATTTCCAACTCTGAGATGCTTGCACCAGTCCATAAATGGATCGCTGGAGCTTGCACACTTCGTTAGCACCTTTAGGATCGACAAAACCTTCTGGTTGCATCATATACAACTCTTCTTTAAGAAATCCATTAAGGAATGCAGTTTTGACATCCATTTGCCAAATTTCATAATCATAAAATGCGGCAATTGCTAACATGATTTGGACAGACTTAAACATCGCTATGGATGAGAAGGTCTCATCGTAGTCAACTCCTTGAACTTGTCGAAAAACTTTCGTAACAAGTCAAGCTTTGTAGATAGTAACATTACCATCAACGTCAGTCTTCTTCTTGAAGATCCATTTATTCTCTATGGCTTGCCGATCATCAGGCAAGTCAACCAAAGTCCACACTTTGTTCTCATAGATGGATCCCATCTCAGATTTCATGGCCTCAAGCCATTTTACGGAATCTGGGCTCATCATCGCTTCCTCATAGTTCGTAGGTTCGTCATGGTCTAGTAACATGACCTCCAGAATAGGATTACCATACCACTCTGGTGCGGACTGTACTCTGGTTGACCTACGAGGTTCGGTAGTAACTTGATCTGAAGTTTCATGATCATAATCATTAGCTTCCTCACTAATTGGTGTAGGAATCACTGGAATTGATTTCTGTGATGAACTACTTTCCAATTCGGGAGAAGGTACAGTTACCTCATCAAGTTCTACTTTCCTCCCACTCACTTCTTTCGAGAGAAACTCCTTCTTTAGAAAGGATCCATTCTTAGCAACAAATATCTTGCCTTCAGATCTGTGATAGAAGGTGTACCCAACAGTTTCCTTTGGGTATCCTATGAAGATGCATTTCTCCGATTTGGGCTCGAGCTTATCAGGTTGAAGCTTTTTCACATAAGCATCGCAGCCCCAAACTTTAAGAAACGACAGCTTAGGTTTCTTGCCAAACCACAATTCATACGATGTCATCTCAATGGATTTAGATGGTGCCCTATTTAACGTGAATGCAGCTGTCTCTAATGCATAACCCCAAAACGATAGTGGTAAATCGGTAAGAGACATCATAGATCGCACCATATCTAATGAAGTATGGTTACGACGCTCGGACATACCATTACGCTATGTTGGTCCAGGTGGCGTGAGTTGTGAAACTATTCCACACTATTTTAAATGAAGACCAAACTTGTAACTCAAATATTCGCCTCCGCGATCAGATCATAGAAACTTTATTTTCTTGCTACGATGGTTTTCCACTTCACTCTGAAATTCTTTGAACTTTTCAAATATTTCAGACTTATGTTTCATTAAGTAGATATACCCATATCTGTTCAAATCATCTGTGAAGGTCAAAAAATAACGATACCCGCCGCGAGCCTCAACACTCATCGGACCGCATACATCAGTATGCATTATTTCCAATAAGTCAGTGGCTCGCTTCATTGTTCTGGAGAACGGAGTCTTAGTCATCTTGCCCATGAGGCATGGTTCGCAAGCATCAAATGATTCATAATCAAGTGGTTCCAAAAGTCCATCCGCATGGAGTTTCTTCATGCGCTTTACACCAATATGACCTAAACGGCAGTGTCACTAGTATGTTGCACTATAATGATCAACTTTGCATCTTTTGGCATCAATATTATGAATATGTGTATCACTATGATCGAGATTCAATAAACCATTCACCTTGGGTGTATGGCCACAAAAGATTTTATTCATGTGAATAGAATAACAATTATTCTTTGACTTAAATGAATAGCTGTATTGCAATAAACACGATCCAATCATATTCATGCTTAATGCAAACACCAAATAAAATTTATTTTAGGTTCAATACTAATCTCGAAGGTAAAGGGAGTGTGCGATGGTGATCTTATCAACCTTGGAATCACTTCCAACACACATCGTCACCTCGCCCTCAACTAGTATCTGTTCATTTTGCAACTCCTCTTTCGAGTTACAAATCTTTGCAACTGAACCGGTATCAAATACTGAGGGGCTACTGTTGTGGTTCTAAGTCTGACAGTGATGTAGGGGGGTAAGTATGGATAGGCAAGATCTTAGATATAGAGGAGTTGTAGGAACGCAAGATTTACGAGTTCATGCCCTTCTCGGAGGAAGTAATAGCCCTACGTCTCGGAGCCCGGAGGCAGTCGACTGGATTATGCGTGTGTGAATTACAGGCGTGCGAACCCTTGTTTCGGAGGAGGGGGGTGGCTTATATAGAGTGCGCCAAGACCCCAGCAAGCCCACGATACAAAGGGTTCAATGTACATTAAGGCAGGGCGTTACTGGTAACGCTAGTAATAAAGTGCTATGATGACCATAAAAGCTACTTAATAACCGACCGTTAGCATGCGGAGCGCCTTGGTCACCTGACCGTCGAGTGGCTTGGTCTTGGTCGAGTGATTGCTTCTTGGTCGAGTGATTGCTTCTTGGTTGAGTATCTTCAAGTCTGTCGAGTGAGACACCTTCAAGTCGATTGAAAGATGATTTCTTCTAGAGATGTCCTTGGGTAGGTCAGTTTGGACAGGTCCATGACCCTACCCTAGGTACATAGCTTCATCATTAGCCCCCGAATGGATCGAGGTTTGAGTGGGACAGGGTTTGAGCATTTTTCCGACTCGTTTTTCATGCCGTGAGCATATCTTGTTTCGGATCAATGAACCTGAGTGTTGACAGCGACTTCCTTTCCAGTCGCCTTGATCCATTCTTAATTCTTTGTCGAGTGAGTTTCTTTACTTGAAAATCTCTGAGTGACGGTGCGGAGGAGATCTTTGGTTTGACAAGTTGTTCTGCTGTCCGTGGATTTCGTGGGATCTGAATTTTGGGAAGCGCACGGGATGGGGGAGGCCGCATGTAACGCCCCGAGACCGATGTGCCAGGTGTCGTCCAGTTATTCGCTGTTGTTGCCTTGTCATTGCTTGTGTGTCTTGCATTGCATATCATGTCATCATGCCCATTTCATTTGCATACGTGTTCGTCTCTTGCATCCGAGCATTTTCCCCGTTGTCCGTTTTGCATTCCGGCGCTTCGTTCTCCTCCGGTGGTCATTTCTACCTTTCTTTCATGTGTGGGGATTAAACATTTCCGGATTGGACCGAGACTTGCCGAGCGGCCTTGGTTAACTACCGGTAGACCGCCTCTCAAGTTTCGTGCCATTTGGACTTCGTTTGATGCTCCAACAGTTAACCGAGGGACCGAAAAGGCCTCGTGTGTGTTGCAGCCCAACACCCCTCCAATTTGGCCCAAAACCCACCTAAACCCTCTCCATCATCTCGGTCGTTCGATCACGATCGCGTGGCCGAAAACCGCACCTCATTTGGACTCTCCTAGCTCCCTCTACCTATAAATATGTGGCCATCCCAGAAATTTTCGCGGATGAACCCTAAAACTCCTCCTCTCGCGCCGCCGGACGCGTCCACGCCGCGCCGGACGTGTCCACCGCCCGCCGCCACCTCACTCCCACCAATGGGGAGCCGCCACATCAGCTTCCCCGCCACCTCGCCCAACCCGCATGCGCCACCTGTCCCAGCCGGCATCCCCGCCGCCGCGCCTCACCCGCCGGCCCGCCAGGGCCCGCGCGGGGCCCTCTGGGCCCGGTCGCCGCCGCGTGTCGCCGGGTTGCGCACCCCATGTCTCTCCTCCGCGCCGCCGCCCGGGATACCGAGCCGCCGCCCGCGCCGTGCGCCGCCTTCGCCGCGCCCCGCCACCTCGCACCTCGCCGCCGCCTTGCGCCTCCCCGCGCCGCCGCACTTGCCCGAGCCCCGCCGGACCCGAGCCGACCATCTCCTCCGCCACTCGCTGCGCCGCCCCTCGTCGCCGGAATTCGCCACCTCGCCGGCGTCTTCTTCCACTCCGGCGAGATCCCGGAGGGTGGACCAGATCCACCACTCCCCGATCCAAACGCCCCGTCCAGATGTGGATCCCTCCGTCCCGTACCACTTCGTCCCGGTTTGACTTTTCCGGAGGTATAATTTTCTCGAAGTCCCCGAAGTTCCCAGATCCATATGCCCATGTTCATCGTGCCGTAACTTTGCATCCGTAACTCTGTTTTGGGCATATAGCATATCAAAATGTTCGTCTCAGAGAGTACATCATTTCATTCCATTGCATCATTTTCATTTGAGTTCAACTTGATGCCCTAAATGCTGTTAGAAGAGGGCTACTTGAGTTAATTGTCAGATCTGCTACTCCATTTAGAGATTTTTCATTTTTGCCATGATTATTGTGTGCATGATATGCCCTGATGCTCTACATATGTTTTGTTAAGGGTTTTGTCATATTGTCAGAGGTGCAACCCATGTATTTTTGTGATGTGTGGTGTCTAGTGCAAGCTTGCAAAGTGAGGCACTCGGTAATTCTGTTTTCAGGGACTTAGCAATTCCACTAAGTCCTTGACCTGTTTATCTCTTGTTGTCATATGTTCATGTTGTTTCCTAGTGATCCGTGCCTCTTTTGAGGATGATCAGTAAGGATGTTTTATTCATCTTGTAGTGCTCTATCGATCCATGTCCTTATTTGCAATTATGGAGCACCCTAGCTTGAGTCAATCGAGCTCTACTTTTGCTACTTTGTTAATCTGGGCAGATTGTCAACTTGTTTGCAATTTTGCCGATGATGTTGTAGTTGACCGTGCATGCTATGCCATTGTTCTTGCCATGTCTAGCTTGCTTTTTGTGTGTTCTTGATAGATGCATGCTTATCTTGTCATGACTTGCACCGTAGTGAGTGCATCGAGCTCGTAAACATGCCTACTTGAGATATGTTTCAGCATGTGCCAGTTTTCACTAAGTCTGAAAACTGATTATGTTTTTGCAATGTTGCCATGCTTGTTAGTATATTTTCTGATCCCTTTTGGCTCAAGGTCACTAAGGGACTTTTGTTAAGCTATTTGAGTAGCTCCATGCCATGTTTTACTTTGCCATGTTCAGGTCCTGTAGCATGTAGTTTTGCTGCTCCGAAGAGTGCTACTTGGTCTGAAATTCCAGACAAGTGTTAATTTCACTAAGTCTGAGATCTGTTTACCATATGCATTTTTGCCATACTTGTTTGAACCTGTTAATGGATGAATTGGCCGTAGCTCATTGCTAGACTTTTGTTAAGAATCTTGAATGCTTCCCTGCCATGTATTTTGTTGCCATGTTTGGGTGCTGTAGCATGTTCATCTCATTGCATTTAGTTGGCTACTTGCTGTAAATCGCAGATCGCAGTCATATTTGAATCGCTTGCCATTTCCAAACCGTAACTCCGATTCCGGTGATCTTCATATCATTTTCAAGCGATTTCACCTCATCTTTCCAGTGGCACACTTGGATTTCCAAGTTGAGGCCAGGTTCATGCATTCCTTGTCCAATGATGCATATGCATCGCATACCGCATCCCGCATACCATACCATGTTCATGTGGGTTGTTTACTATGTCGTGTGCTTATTTTCCGGTGTTTGCTTCTTCGGGTTGGATCCGGTAACGTCGTGTTGTGAGGACCCGTTCGGCTACGCCCGTTTGTCTTCTTCATGGACTCGTTCTTCTTCCTTGCGGGATTTCAGGCAAGATGATCATACCCTCGAAATCACTACTATCTTTGCTATGCTAGATGCTCGCTCTTTTGCTATGCCCATGCTACGATGCCTACCACTTGCTTGTCATGCCTCCCATTTTGTTGAACCAAGCCTCTAACCCATCTTGTCCTAGCAAACCGTTGATTGGCTATGTTACCGCTTTGCTCAGCCCCTTTTATAGCGTTGTTAGTTGCAGGTGGAGATTGAAGTTTGTTCCTTGTTGGAAAATGGTGATGTTGTTCCTTGTTGGAACATGTTTACTTGTTGGGATATCACAATATATCTTATTTAATTAATGCATCTATATACTTGGTAAAGGGTGGAAGGCTCGGCCTTATGCCTGGTGTTTTGTTCCACTCTTGCCCCCCTAGTTTCCGTCATATCGGTGTTATGTTCCCGGATTTTGCGTTCCTCACGCGGTTGGGCTATAATGGGAACCCCTTGATAGTTCGCCTTAAGTAAAGCTCCTCCAGCAATGCCCAACATTGGTTTTACCATTCGCCGCCCAGCCTTTTCTTTTCCCTTGGGGGTCGCGCGCCCAAGGGTCATCATTATTTTTACCCCCCCTGGGCCAGTGCTCCTATGAGTGTTGGTCCAACTGAGCGATATCCGAGGCTACCAGGGGCAACTCTAGGCTGGCTTACCCGATGTCTTGCTCATCCGGTGTGCCCTGAGAACGAGATATGTGCAGCTCCTATCGGGATTTGTCGGCACATCTGGGTGGTGTTGCTGGTTTAGTTTTACCCTGTCGAAATGTCTTGTTGTACCGGGATACCAGTCTGATCGGAATGTCTCAGGAGGAGGTCTATTCCTTCGTTGACCGTGAGAGCTTGTGTCAGGACCCCGACTCAATGCCACATCGATCTAGCATGTAACACCTCATATCACTTTGCGGCCTCACGCACGGTATTCCCACGGGTGTCGCCTTACCTTTGCCCGGGACCGTTTGCGCCTTTTGGCACACGTATATGACAGTGTCGCTAGCATCCATATGATAAGGAGCCCGGGCTGACATGGCTAGTCGTAAACCCAAAGCGGCACAGACTTACAGGGACAGGCATCCATGACCCAGCATCGAACGTGTCGGTCATCAGCGAGTGAATCCGGGCTGTAGCACTGGGCTAGCAGGACTCCGGTGAACCGGGCTGTAGCGGGCTAACAGGACTCCGGTATTCACCGCGTGACATTTCCCCGAAGGGACAAACACAGGAACGAAGAAGGACACATGCCGGGCAGCCTAAGTGTTCCGGAGCAGTAGCAAGCTACCATGGCTCGGTGGAAACACTAGGAGACATTTCCCCGTAAGAGAGGCTACCAAGGATAAACAACTAGATGGTCAGATCCCACACATACCAAGCATTTCAATAACATACACACAATATGCTCGATATGTGCAAATACAACATGGCATCACAAAATGACTCTACGACTCAAGTAATCTATTCAATAGGCTCCGAGGAGCGCGATATTACAATCATGGGTCTCACGACCCAACAATCAGAGCATACAAATCAAAGCACACGCGGAAGCTATCATGTCTGAGTACAGACATCCATAAATGAAAAAGGCCGAGAAGCCTGACTATCTATCAGATCCTGCCGAGGGCACAAGATCGTAGCTGAGGTATCAAACTAAACGTCGAAGTCCACGCGGAACTACTAGTGAGACCGAAGTCTCTCTGCAAAAACATAAAATAGGCAAACGTGAGTACAAATGTACCTAGCAAGACTTACATCAGATCTAGCTACATATGCATCATTATCAACAAAGGGGTGGTGGGGTTTAACTGCAGCAAGCCAGCTTTGACTCGGTGGCTATCCTAACTACGACTGCAAGCGACTCTTTTGAGGTGGCGCACACGAGTCCACATATTCACCATATCAATACACCACTATGGATCCGCTCCCGTCTCCCTACGAGAACGCCATCCATAGCACTCACGCTTATCTTGCGTATTTTAGAGTATCCACTTTCACTTGTCTATGAACTGATATAAGCAACCCAGAAGTCCTTTACCGCGGACACGGCTATTCGAATAGATGATGTTAACCCTGCAGGGGTGTACTTCTTCACACACGCTCTCACCACTTACCGCCGTTTACACGACATGTACTCGGCAACCTTCAAGCGGAAGCCCAACGTGGGTGTCGGCCACGGCCTACCTAAACACTCGAGTCTCTAGTCCAGGTTTATCGCCTATTCGGGTTCCATCCATGAGGAGATCCGGCCGGAGTTTCGCTCACAGCCCCAAACGATGTGAACAGGGTTCCCGAGACACCAAACGGGCGCTCGGTACACCGTGCCACGTGCCTACCGCATCACAGCCCACCCCTACGGTCAGCGCTGCCCACGGCCTCCAGCATACTACAAACACCAGAAACTACTTGCAACTCCTGGACAGAGGACAAGGGTGATCAAGAAGCCGAGAGGGTCCATTGGTTTCGGGCCCAATGCGTGGTAGTAGCTGAATCATGGATCACAAACACAGAACTCAGTTCCTGAGGACGGCTGCAATGAGACAACCCACCATGTACTCCTACATGGCCTCTCACCGCTACCTTTACCAAATCGTGTTCACACGCTTAGCTCACACACCGTAGGACATGTTCACACACCTCTGATTCATCCCCGATGAATCAGACCCGACTCAACTCTAAGCAGTAG
>NC_041392.1:148657824-148658653 GCF_002162155.2 Triticum dicoccoides
GCATCGGTGAGGTGGGTCGAGTACGGAGTGGCGGAGCTTGTGGGCTAGTCGGGGAAGCGAGGGAGGCCCGGTGGCCGTGGTTATGGCGAGCGGCGGCGAGGGGCTCCGCTCGGTGAGGAGAACAGAGGAGGGGGAGAGTGTTCTGGGGAGAGAATGGGGACGCGGGAGAGAGGGAGAAGGGGGAGGGGGTCGGGGCTGCGTGGCTCCCTCGGGTGCCTCCAGCGGCGAGCAGGTAAGCAGGAGGTGGCCGGAGCGTGCGCGCGCGCGTCGGGCACACGCCCTCCTACCTACTGGCAGGAGGTTGAAGACGGTGGCGACTGCGGTGGGCTGGGCCACACAGTGTTGGACCAGCACAGGAGCTGGGCCGGCTCTAGTGGGCTGCACAGGTAAGCTTTGCTCTTTTTATTATTTACTGTTTTCTATTTTCTGTAGTTTGTTTTGATTTAATTTAGCAACTAAATCATTTAAATAAATTCTGTAGATTTTTATGTGGCTTGCCAAAAATAAATACAAAGCCACTCACAAACTTCCAGAATTATTGGAGTCATATTTAATATATATTAAATATAAATCCAAAGCAAATAGTTATTGGATTAATTCAAATGGCCCAAAATAATTAACTCTGAGATACCAAAAATATTGTTTTGAGTTTTACCTCTTTGCAATATTTTCAGAGACTAAGAGGAACATTTTTTTGGACTTCTTTGAGGAGATTTTAATGTTGATCATTTTTAGAAGGTTTCTGAGGCTTTGAAAATTCCTCAATTCAAATTTCATTTGAAATAAAACATGATGCTCACATGAGGCTAGCCTAGAGCACTACCAGCAG
>NC_041392.1:148658663-148707721 GCF_002162155.2 Triticum dicoccoides
CTCACGGAATGAGACATAGGACCATCTCTCGAGTTGAGACACGAGATACACATCAAGAGGGGTGGAAAGAAACGGATGACGAAGGTTCACTAGGTAGACAACAATTCCACATTTAAGAAGGTGGTAAAATATTGTCCACGTAGCGAGGAGTTTAGTTGCCATGAAACCACGACGAAACATCCTGGAGGAGGGTGATTCGTAGATTATTTCCTTAAGTGGCAAAAAGGATTACCTTTGATTCAGAGATCATTGAAAACTCTTCATACCAGCCTAAGGCAATTCACAACGATCGTTTGGAGGGGGTCGGTAGAATGGCATACTCGGACTTGGATGATGTGGATTACCTTGTTGAAGACAACGTAATGGATGAGTTTGCTTATCACCGGAAATGGAAGAGACCCATGGTAGAATGGCACATTGGCGGTGCAAGCTGGGGACAAAATGCAAATGCTGGGAATGATTCTGGTAACTGGGGAAGAACCCAACACTAGAGAGTTAATTCACTGGTTGAAAAGGTCATAGCATTGCCGAGGAAACTGGGAGCAAACCCGGTTAGTGCCGATGATAACACGTAGGGCTTGTGCGTGCTCTCAAGAACTTGAGCATTTCCACAATCATCAAGATTCTACCAATATCCGTGTCAAGGGTCCTGGCAACACAACTTGCTACCATGATGGCTAATGATGGATAATGCAGATGCAAAGGAAGATAACACCTTCTCAGATTTCACCTTAGCGGGGCCAAGGAAATAAAAATCTGGATGATCGACCGAGAGACATTTAGCACTCCGCTTCTAATGTTCTCCTTGATGTGCTAGTGTAACCCACCCATAGATATGGTTTGATATCTAGAACATCAAGTAAAGGTCGGACTTCGGGAGCACAAGAATCCATAAGGAACAACTAGGGAGGTAATTCCTACGAAATCCCTATGGGGGGGGGTGGCCAACTTCTCCAATCAAGATACTACAATATTAGGTCTCCCGGCTGGGTGTGTTGGCCACGACATCCACTTTACCGGTTATCGAGGGACCAATATTATAGTTCTTGGAAAATGTTCCAACCATCATATCTGCCTGAGATTCAGATCTGGTTGGTGTCAGGATATTCCAGACTCATCGAGTCTTAGGAAGAAAAATGAAAGTTTGCAACACAAATCGACGAGATGACGTTGCGGGATTCTCGGGAGATGAACTACGATAGCAAGCTCCAAAACATGAGCTGGTTCTGCTACAAACATGTGAACACATTGTCCCAGACAAGCATGACCACGTGGTAGTCTTATAATAAAACACTACCGAGTTCAGGAGGGGAACCATCATCGAGGATATCGAAGTCTTGTACAAATCCGTCTGGTACCTTCGGGACTAGCACTTAGAACCTATTAACCTTGAACAAATCAATCAGTGGCTTGGTGTGCTAGGGACCCATATAGAATGGAGGTTGCAAGTCTCCGAACCACAGAATACTTCGCACGTATGCATGACTGATTTGGGATGATTCCAAAGGAAACAACATTGACTTTCTCGAATCCACGGCGGCAACTTGCATCAAATGCACATGGACTGGAGGAAGTCACTTCTTACATCCGAACATATGCTTCATGAACTAGCATGAAGAAATGCTTTCAAAAGTTTCCAACACTAGCTTAATGTTCAACAAATCATGGAGGGAATAAGGATGTTGTCAATGGGCTCAACAACAATTCATCCGGGTTTCCTTTTAAAAGGAATTCCATAGTTAAGTGAACAAGTGATAGCATTGGTCAGACCCAAAGGATATAATGGTGTATGCTCGAGGGATCAACCACGAATAAGACAACATTACGAGCATCGTTGGTACTGATTTGATTTGACGATAGCCCACACTCAAATCAAAGGATTGATAAGACAATAGGTCCAGCAACTGATCACAAGGACCAATCGATGAAGATATCATCTTTCTTCAACACACACTACACAAGAATATCCCTTTGGAACGAACTAAGTCAGACAAGCTTTTATCTTCCAACTCTCCAAGTTGTTGTCTAGCTTAACCAACTAGCTCAGGGATATCTAACACCGATTCTTGGAGAGAAGGTGGTTCACAAGAAACCAACTTGATCACGAACTCAACATAGCGGTCAGGTGACAACCCGGTAACACCTCCAGGAAGATATTTGGAAAGTCACGAACCACCGATATGTTACTAAGCTCGAGAACAATCTTGCTTTTGAGGGCAAGACGATATGATCAAATGAGTGAGGACTTGACAAGATCCTAACTCATCAATCGAAGGGTGCACCGAAATAAGGACTAGGTAGCACGATCAGTCTTAGAAGGATGGTTCGAAAACCAACATACTAAGAATAAAATTATTATCCTTTAACTACCAAGCAACAGAGTTGCTAGCAGTATTGATTTCACACATCACAATTCATTTGTCGGTATTCCGGTTGCATCAACACGAGGGCCGAGGAATGAACAGTGATGGCAAGAAGTGTCACTGTACCAAGAGTTCATGGGATGGTGTGCAATTCCTATAACAATCTCGATATAAAATATGTAATACTCCAAGGTAGAGCAGAACCAAAAGCTGGATTGGCATTTGATCTGCGGAATACAACTACTTTGACCCAATCCTAGATATGGAAGAGGTACCGGAGTTTGTTTCTCCTAGTCATTCCGGAATAGAATGGCTTGACAGACCACAAGAGTCATAGGCATCGATGAACGAACGCACGCATACTCTTGACTATCAATTGATAGACGAGGGTCAGAATGCAACTAAAGAGAACAACTCAAAGGAACATATAACTTTCTGAGTTGTGGATGCATAGATTAGTATGTCGAACCAAGTTCAACATATTTCTTCCGGATAACCCATGCAGAAAGGTAGAACTGGCAGAGTCACGATTTATGAATGGAGAACTCCTCAAGAGTACTCTAATTGTGATTTTTTTTTGATCCAATAAACATCTGCCATAAGTAGTTCATGGTAGTTGGAAGAAGAAGATACCACGGACTTCAAGGACTATCGCAAAGGTTACTAATATCCTAAAGGCACTAGCAATTACTATCAACATGAAGTAGGTAGAGTGAATCTCGGGTTCAGAACCCAGGAGTAGAATACCTACTACTAAGTAGCATCACGGGATGCTTCCGAGAATAAAGGCCAGAATCTTCACACTAGGACACAAATCATGGCTAGACCACTAGATGATCCCCTAAGCACTTAGGGTCATAATAATAATTCCAACATATATGTCGAGGCAATAATTACCTCAACACACCGATTAGTGTGGTTAATCTGGCCCATGGGAACATCGGAAACAGAAGGAAGGGATTTGCAAATGCATCGGACTATTTAGAAACCTGGGATGACTCGGACAGCATAACGGCTATAATTGCTCAAAAAGACTTGAGACAATCACAAAAATGGTGGCATAACCACTCAGAAGCACAATATCAAGGTTCCGAGATCAACAATTAACATACGGAAGTAGTAGGAACTGAACTGAGACTTAATCCAACAATCTATAAGTCTACGGATTAGTAACACGTGATCCTGATAGAAAGAAGAGAAAGCCTAGTTCTTAATCCCCGTAGGAAGATAAGATGACTCAGATCAGAAGGGCATGAGGTATAAGGAGTAAAAAGAGCCTTACGTTCCATCCCACAATCAATTCCCTTATATAACTAAAGAATTTCTAGACTCGACTTCGACCAGTTTGGCTTGGTAATCCTACAGGCAGTCAAGCTCTGATACCAACGCTGTCAGGACCCCGACTCAATGCCACATCGATCTAGCATGTAACACCTCATATCACTTTGCGGCCTCACGCACGGTATTCCCACGGGTGTCGCCTTACCTTTGCCCGGGACCGTTTGCGCCTTTTGGCACACGTATATGACAGTGTCGCTAGCATCCATATGATAAGGAGCCCGGGCTGACATGGCTAGTCGTAAACCCAAAGCGGCACAGACTTACAGGGACAGGCATCCATGACCCAGCATCGAACGTGTCGGTCATCAGCGAGTGAATCCGGGCTGTAGCACTGGGCTAGCAGGACTCCGGTGAACCGGGCTGTAGCGGGCTAACAGGACTCCGGTATTCACCGCGTGACATTTCCCCGAAGGGACAAACACAGGAACGAAGAAGGACACATGCCGGCCAGCCTAAGTGTTCCGGAGCAGTAGCAAGCTACCATGGCTCGGTGGAAACACTAGGAGACATTTCCCCGTAAGAGAGGCTACCAAGGATAAACAACTAGATGGTCAGATCCCACACATACCAAGCATTTCAATAACATACACACAATATGCTCGATATGTGCAAATACAACATGGTATCACAAAATGACTCTACGACTCAAGTAATCTATTCAATAGGCTCCGAGGAGCGTGATATTACAATCATGGGTCTCATGACCCAACAATCAGAGCATACAAATCAAAGCACACGCGGAAGCTATCATGTCTGAGTACAGACATCCATAAATGAAAAAGGCTGAGAAGCCTGACTATCTATCAGATCCTGCCGAGGGCACAAGATCGTAGCTGAGGTATCAAACTAAACGTCGAAGTCCACGCGGAACTACTAGTGAGACCGAAGTCTCTCTGCAAAAACATAAAATAGGCAAACGTGAGTACAAATGTACCCAGCAAGACTTACATCAGATCTAGCTACATATGCATCATTATCAACAAAGGGGTGGTGGGGTTTAACTGCAGCAAGCCAGCTTTGACTCGGTGGCTATCCTAACTACGACTGCAAGCGACTCTTTTGAGGTGGCGCACACGAGTCCACATATTCACCATATCAATACACCACTATGGATCCGCTCCCGTCTCCCTACGAGAACGCCATCCATAGCACTCACGCTTATCTTGCGTATTTTAGAGTATCCACTTTCACTTGTCTATGAACTGATATAAGCAACCCAGAAGTCCTTTACCGCGGACACGGCTATTCGAATAGATGATGTTAACCCTGCAGGGGTGTACTTCTTCACACACGCTCTCACCACTTACCGCCGTTTACACGACATGTACTCGGCAACCTTCAAGCGGAAGCCCAACGTGGGTGTCGGCCACGGCCTACCTAAACACTCGAGTCTCTAGTCCAGGTTTATCGCCTATTCGGGTTCCATCCATGAGGAGATCCGGCTGGAGTTTCGCTCACAGCCCCAAACGATGTGAACAGGGTTCCCGAGACACCAAACGGGCGCTCGGTACACCGTGCCACGTGCCTACCGCATCACAGCCCACCCCTACGGTCAGCGCTGCCCACGGCCTCCAGCATACTACAAACACCAGAAACTACTTGCAACTCCTGGACAGAGGACAAGGGTGATCAAGAAGCCGAGAGGGTCCATTGGTTTCGGGCCCAATGCGTGGTAGTAGCTGAATCATGGATCACAAACACAGAACTCAGTTCCTGAGGACGGCTGCAATGAGACAACCCACCATGTACTCCTACATGGCCTCTCACCGCTACCTTTACCAAATCGTGTTCACACGCTTAGCTCACACACCGTAGGACATGTTCACACACCCCTGATTCATCCCCGATGAATCAGACCTGACTCAACTCTAAGCGATAGCAGGCATGACAAACAAACATGAATGAGTAGGCACATCAGGGCTCAAACAACTCCTACTCATGCTAGTGGGTTTCATCTATTTACTGTGGCAATGACAGGTCATGCAAAGGATAAAGGGGTTCAGCTACCGCAGCAAGTAACAGATAAATCGGTGTTGTCCTAATGCATTAAAAGAGAGCAGGAGCGAGAGAGTAGGATTGTATCGGAATGAACAAGGGGGTTTTGCTTGCCTGGCACTTCTGAAGATAGCATTGAGTCTTCATCAGTGTCAACGATCACATCGTCGATACAACGTCTACCGAGGGGGAACAACACCGGCAAACACAGAAGAAACACAATCAATGCAATGCACAATATGATGCATGCTATGACATGGCAATATGAATGTGTTTTGGGCTAATGCACCTAAAACCAGATTAAATGAAGTTGGTTTGAATCCAAGATTCAAATTTAAACTCCATATGTGATTATTCAAATGCCATTTAATTGATTTGTGCTAAACAGCAGCTATAAGTTGTTCTAACATGCATGAAAATGGTACAGATGGATTCCTTGAATTTTTCTGATAATTTTTCATATATAAATTATTTAATTTGGAGTTACGGTTAATTTTCTATGATTTTTAGAAGTTTTGGTTATTATCTGAAATTTATAAATCATTTTTGATTTATTTTAATTCCAGAAACAAATACTGCGTCAGCATGACGTATTAGTGACGTCAGCAGGTCAACGTGGCTGGTCCAGGTCAAACCTGGCCAGTGGGTCCCATCCGTCAGTGACTAACCTAACTAATCTAATTTAGTTAGTGGCCTGGGGCCCATTGTCAGTGTCTATTAAACTAACTAATATTTAGTTAACACTAATCCTAGCCTAATTAGCCGGGCGGGCCCGCAGGTCAGTGAGAGAGAGGGGGGGTCAAACCGGGCAGTGGGGTCAACCCACGCCGGTCATCGGGTCAGCGATCGCCGGCGTTTAGCCGCCGGCGAGTCCAGACGCGGCGGAGGGCTCGGAAACGAGCCACATGGCATCGTTTTGGCCGTGGTTTGTTGCATTCGAACACGCGCAGTGGCGCGCATCTAGTGGTGGCGGTGACAGGTGCTGGGGTGGCCGGAAAAGTGGTCGGCGACGAGGTTTGGCGGCGGCAGCAGCTCGGGCAATCCTGGGGTGGCGCTATAGAGCACTAGAAGAGAGACCGAAGGGCGCTGCGGGCTCCTGGGAGGGCGGCGAACATGGTGACGCGCTCAGGCGCACGCTGGGATGGCCCTGGCCACGGCAACGACATGGCACGGCGGCGAGAAGCTCTCGGTCGCGGTGGGAGATGGGGCTAGGGGGCGAGAACGGAGGGGGCGAGCACAGGAGAAACAGCGGAGGCTCACAGTGGATCCATTCGAGGCGGGGACGAGGCCGGGGACGGTCCGGAGCCGGCGAATCGGGCGTCGGCGACCGGCGGGTCCGAGGAGGGGGAAAACGTCGGGGCGGCGCTTCGGGGGCTCCTGGAGGGCGTGGCATCGGTGAGGTGGGTCGAGTACGGAGTGGCGGAGCTTGTGGGCTAGTCGGGGAAGCGAGGGAGGCCCGGTGGCCGTGGTTATGGCGAGCGGCGGCGAGGGGCTCCGCTCGGTGAGGAGAATAGAGGAGGGGGAGAGTGTTCTGGGGAGAGAATGAGGACGCGGGAGAGAGGAAGAAGGGGGAGGGGGTCGGGGGCTGCGTGGCTCCCTCGGGTGCCTCCAGCGGCGAGCAGGTAAGCAGGAGGTGGCCGGAGCGTGCGCGCGCGCGTCGGGCACACGCCCTCCTGCCTACTGGCAGGAGGTTGAAGACGGTGGCGACTGCGGTGGGCTGGGCCGCACAGTGCTGGACCAGCACAGGAGCTGGGCCGGCTCTAGTGGGCTGCACAGGTAAGCTTTGCTCTTTTTATTATTTACTGTTTTCTATTTTCTGTAGTTTGTTTTGATTTAATTTAGCAACTAAATCATTTAAATAAATTCTGTAGATTTTTATGTGGCTTGCCAAAAATAAATACAAAGCCACTCACAAACTTCCAGAATTATTGGAGTCATATTTAATATATATTAAATATAAATCCAAAGCAAATAGTTATTGGATTAATTCAAATGGCCCAAAATAATTAACTCTGAGATACCAAAAATATTGTTTTGAGTTTTACCTCTTTGCAATATTTTCAGAGACTAAGAGGAACATTTTTTTGGACTTCTTTGAGGAGATTTTAATGTTGATCATTTTTAGAAGGTTTCTGAGGCTTTGAAAATTCCTCAATTCAAAATTCATTTGAAATAAAACATGATGCTCACATGAGGCTAGCCTAGAGCACTACCAGCAGCTAGGGATGTGACAGCTTGTGATGGGCTAAGTTGGGACACCCCTGCAGGGATTTGAACTTTTGAAAGCCGTGCCCGCGGTTATGAGCAGATGGGAATTTGTTAACGTCCGGTTGTAGAAAACCTGAAGTTGACCTTATTTAAAATGAATCAACCGCGTGTGTAACCGTGATGGTCCCTTTCCGGCGGAGTCCGGGAAGTGAACACGGTTGTTGGAGTTATGCTTGACGTAGGTTGTTTTAGGATCACTTCTTGATCATACTTTCTCGATCATGCTTTGCCTCCTCTTCTCGCTCTCTTTTGCGAATAGGTTAGCCACCAGATATGCTAGTCGCTTGCTGCAGCTCCACCTCATACCTTTACCTTACCCATAAGCTTAAATAGTCTTGATCGCAAGGGTGCGAGATTGCTGAGTCCCCGTGACTCACATATACTTCCAAAACCAGCTTGCAGGTGCCGATGAGTCCGTGCAGATGACGCAACCAAGCTCAGGAGGAGCTCGATGAAGATCTTGTCCTTTGTGTTGCTTCGTTCTAGTTTATTAGTAGTGGAGCCCAGTTGGGGTCGATTGGGGACCTTTGTCGCATTTGGGATTCTTCTTGGCGCGCCTACTCCCGGAGGGGGGGGGGGGAATCCTACTCCCGGAGGGAGTAGGACTCCTCCTGGCGCGCCTCTCCTAGGCCGGTCGCACCCCCCCTTGAGCCTTTATATACGGAGGCAGGGGCACCCCAGAGGAACACAAGTTGATCCACGTGATCATATTCTTAGCTGTGTGCGGCGCTCCCTGCCACCATAGTCCTCGATAATATTGTAGCGGTGCTTAGGCAAAGCCCTGCGACAGTAGTACATCAAGATCGTCACCACGCCGTCGTGCTGACGGAACTCTTCCCCGACACTTTGCTGGATCGGAGTCCGGGGATCGTCATCGAGCTGAACGTGTGCTAGAACTCGGAGGTGCCGTAGTTTCCGTGCTTGATCGGTCGGGCCATGGAGACGTACGACTACATCAACCAAACGCTTCCATTGTCGATCTACAAGGGTACGTAGATCACACTCTCCCCTCTCGTTGCTATGCATCACCATGATCTTGCGTGTGCGTAGGAATTTTTTTGAAATTACTACTTTTCCCAACAGTGGTATCAGAGCCTAGGTTTTATGTGTTGATGTTATATGCACGAGTAGAACACAAGTGAGTTGTGGGCGATATAAGTCATACTGCTTACCAGCATGTCATACTTTGGTTCGGCGGTATTGTTGGATGAAGCGGCCCAGACCGACATTACGCGTACGCTTACGCGAGACCGGTTCTCCCGACGTGCTTTGCACATAGGTGGCTTGCGGGTGACAGTTTCTCCAACTTTAGTTGAACCGAGTGTGGCTACGCCCAGTCCTTGCGAAGGTTAAAACAACACCAACTTGACAAACTATCGTTGTGGTTTTGATGCGTAGGTAAGATTGGTTCTTGCTTAAGCCCGTAGCAGCCACGTAAAACTTGCAACAACAAAGTAGAGGACGTCTAACTTGTTTTTGCAGGGCATGCTGTGATGTGATATGGTCAAGACATGATGCTGAATTTTATTGTATGAGATGATCATGTTTTGTAACTGAGTTACCGGCAACTGGCAGGAGCCATATGGTTGTCACTTTATTGTATGCAATGCAATCGCGCTGTAATGCTTTACTTTATCACTAAGCGGTAGCGATAGTCGTGGAAGCATAAGATTGGCGAGACGACAATGATGCTACGATGGAGATCAAGGTGTCGCGCCGGTGACGATGGTGATCATGACGGTGCTTCGGAGATGGAGATCACAGGCACAAGATGATGATGGCCATATCATATCACTTATATTGATTGCATGTGATGTTTATCTTTTGTGCATCTTATATTGCTTTGATTGACGGTAGCATTATAAGATGATCTCTCACTAAATTATCAAGAAGTGTTCTCCCTGAGTATGCACCGTTGCGAAAGTTCTTCGTGCTGAGACACCACGTGATGATCGGGTGTGATAGGCTCTATGTTCAAATACAACGGGTGCAAAACAGTTGCACACGCGGAATACTCAGGTTATACTTGACGAGCCAAGCATATGCAGATATGGCCTCGGAACACGGAGACCGAAAGGTCGAGCGTGAATCATATAGTAGATATGATCAACATAGTGATGTTCACCAATGAAACTACTCCATCTCACGTGATGATCGGACATGGTTTAGTTGATTTGGATCACGTGATCACTTAGAGGATTAGAGGGATGTCTATCTAAGTGGGAGTTCTTTAAGTAATTTGATTAGTTGAACTTAAATTTATCACGAACTTAGTACCTGATAGTATCTTGCTTATGAACGTTTGATTGTAGATAGATGGCCCGTGCTGTTGTTCCGTTGAATTTTAATGCGTTCCTTGAGAAAGCAAAGTTGAAAGATGATGGTAGCAATTACACGGACTGGGTCCGTAACTTGAGGATTATCCTCATTGCTGCACAGAAGAATTACGTCCTGGAAGCACCGCTGGGTGCCAGGCCTGCTGCTGGAGCAACACCAGATGTTATGAACGTCTGGCAGAGCAAAGCTGATGACTACTCGATAGTTCAGTGTGCCATGCTTTACGGCTTAGAATCGGGACTTCAACGACGTTTTGAACGTCATGGAGCATATGAGATGTTCCAGGAGTTGAAGTTAATATTTCAAGCAAATGCCCAGATTGAGAGATATGAAGTCTCCAATAAGTTCTATAGTTGCAAGATGGAGGAGAACAATTCTGTCAGTGAGCATATACTCAAAATGTCTGGGTATAATAATCACTTGATTCAGATGGGAGTTAATCTTCCAAATGATTGCGTCATTGAAAGAATTCTCCAATCACTGCCACCAAGCTACAAGAGCTTCGTGATGAACTATAATATGCAAGGGATGAATAAGACTATTCCCGAGCTCTTCGCAATGCTGAAAGCTGCGGAGGTAGAAATCAAAAAGGAGAATCAAGTGTTGATGGTCAACAAGACCACTAGTTTCAAGAAAAAAGGCAAAGGGAAGAAGAAGGGGAACTTCAAGAAGAACAGCAAGCAAGTTGCTGCTCAAGAGAAGAAACCCAAGTCTGGACCTAAGCCTGAAACTGAGTGCTTCTACTGCAAGCAGACCGGTCACTGGAAGCGGAACTGCCCCAAGTATTTGGCGGATAAGAAGGATGGCAAGGTGAACAAAGGTATATGTGATATACATGTTATTGATGTGTACCTTACTAATGCTCGCAGTAGCACCTGGGTATTTGATACTGGTTCTGTTGCTAATATTTGCAACTCGAAACAGGGACTATGGATTAAGCGAAGATTGGCTAAGGACGAGGTGATGATGCGCGTGGGAAACGGTTCCAAAGTCGATGTGATCGCGGTCGGCACGCTACCTCTACATCTACCTTCGGGATTAGTATTAGACCTAAATAATTGTTATTTGGTGCCAGCATTGAGCATGAACATTATATCTGGATCTTGTTTAATGCGAGATGGTTAGTCATTTAAATCAGAGAATAATGGTTGTTCTATTTATATGAGTAATATCTTTTATGGTCATGCACCCTTGAAGAGTGGTCTATTCTTATTGAATCTCGATAGTAGTGACACACATATTCATAATGTTGAAGCCAAAAGATGCAGAGTTGATAATGATGGTGCAACTTATTTGTGGCACTGCCGTTTAGGTCATATCGGTGTAAAGCGCATGAAGAAACTCCATACTGATGGACTTTTGGAGCCACTTGATTATGAATCACTTGGTACTTGCGAACCGTGCCTCATGGGCAAGATGACTAAAACACCGTTCTCCGGTACTATGGAGAGAGCAACAGATTTGTTGGAAATCATACATATAGATGTATGTGGTCTGATGAATACTGAGGCTCGTGGCGGATATCATTATTTTCTCACCATCACAGATGACTTAAGCAGATATGGGTATATCTACTTAATGAAACATAAGTCTGAAACATTTGAAAAGTTCAAAGAATTTCAAAGTGAAGTTGAAAATCATCGTAACAAGAAAATAAAGTTTCTATGATCTGATCGTGGAGGAGAATATTTGAGTTATGAGTTTGGTGTACATTTGAAACAATGCGGAATAGTTTCGCAACTCACGCCACCCGGAACACCACAGTGTAATGGTGTATCCGAACGTCGTAATCGTACTTTACTAGATATGGTGCGATCTATGATGTCTCTTACTGATTTACCGCTATCATTTTGGGGTTATGCTTTAGATACGGCCGCATTCACGTTAAATAGGGCACCATCAAAATCCGTTGAGACGACGCCTTATGAACTTTGGTTTGGCAAGAAACCAAAGTTGTCGTTTCTGAAAGTTTGGGGCTGCGATGCTTATGTGAAAAAGCTTCAACCTGATAAGCTCGAACCCAAATCGGAGAAATGTGTCTTCATAGGATATCCAAAGGAAACTATTGTATACACCTTCTATCACAGTCCGAAGGCAAGACTTTTGTTGCTAAATTCGGAAACTTTCTAGAGAAGGAGTTTCTCTCGAAAGATGTGAGTGGGAGGAAAGTAGAACTTGATGAGGTAACTGTACCTGCTCCCTTATTGGAAAGTAGTACATCACAGAAAACTATTTCTGCGACACCTACACCAATTAGTGAGGAAGCTAATGATAATGATCATGAAACTTCAGGACAAGATACTACTGAACCTCGTAGATCAACTAGAGTGAGATCCGCGCCAGAGTGGTACGGTAATCCTGTTCTGGAAATCATGCTGCTAGATCATGATGAACTTACGAACTATGAAGAAGCGATGGTGAGCCCAGATTCTGCAAAATGGCTTGAAGCCATGAAATCTGAGATGGGATCCATGTGTATGAGAACAAAGTATGGACTTTGGTTGACTTGCCCGATGATCGGCAAGCAATTGAGAATAAATGGATCTTCAAGAAGAAGACTGACACTGACGGTAATATTACTGTCTACAAAGCTCGACTTGTCGCAAAAGGTTTTCGACAAGTTCAAGGGGTTGACTACAACGAGACCTTCTCACCCGTAGCGATGCTTAAGTCTGTCCAAATCATGTTAGCAATTGCCGCATTTTATGATTATGAAATTTGGCAGATGGATGTCAAAACTGCATTCCTGAATGGATTTCTGGAAGAAGAGTTGTATATGATGCAACCGGAAGGTTTTGTCGATCCAAAGGGAGCTAACAAAGTGTGCAAGCTCCAGCGATCCATTTATGGACTAGTGCAAGCCTCTCGGAGTTGGAATAAACGCTTTGATAGTGTGATCAAAGCATTTGGTTTTATATAGACTTTCGGAGAAGCCTGTATTTCAAGAAAGTGAGTGGGAGCTCTGTAGCATTTCTGATATTATATGTGGATGACATATTACTGATTGGAAATGATATAGAATTTCTGGATAGCATAAAGGGATACTTGAATAAGAGTTTTTCAATGAAAGACCTCGGTGAAGCTGCTTACATATTAGGCATAAAGATCTATAGAGATAGATCAAGACGCTTAATTGGACTTTCACAAAGCACATACCTTGACAAGATTTTGAAGAAGTTCAAAATGGATCAAGCAAAGAAAGGGTTCTTGCCTGTGTTACAAGGTGTGAAGTTGATTCAGACTCAATGCCCGACCACTGCAGAAGATAGAGAGAAAATGAAAGATGTTCCCTATGCTTCCGCCATAGGCTCTATCATGTATGCAATGCTGTGTACCAGACCTGATGTGTGCCTTGCTATAAGTCTAGCAGGGAGGTACCAAAGTAATCCAGGAGTGGATCACTGGACAGCGGTCAAGAACATCCTGAAATACCTGAAAAGGACTAAGGATATGTTTCTCGTATATGGAGGTGACAAAGAGCTCATCGTAAATGGTTACGTTGATGCAAGCTTTGACACTGATCCGGACGATTCTAAATCGCGAACCGGATACGTGTTTACATTAAACGGTGGAGCTGTCAGTTGGTGCAGTTCTAAACAAAGCGTCGTGGCGGGATCTACATGTGAAGCGGAGTACATAGCTTCTTCAGAAGCAGCAAACGAAGGAGTCTGGATGAAGGAGTTCATATCCGATCTAGGTGTCATACCTAGTGCATCGGGTCCAATGAAAATGTTTTGTGACAATACTGGTGCAATTGCCTTGGCAAAGGAATCCAGATTTCACAAGAGAACCAAACACATCAAGAGACGCTTCAATTCCATCCGGGATCTAGTCCAGGTGGGAGACATAGAGATTTGCAAGATACATACGGAGCTGAATGTAGCAAACCCGTTGACTAAGCCTCTTCCACAGGCAAAACATGATCAGCACCAAAGCTCCATGGGTGTTAGAATCATTACTGTGTAATCTAGATTATTGACTCTAGTGCAAGTGGGATATGGAAGGAAATATGCCCTAGAGGCAATAATAAAGTTATTATTTATTTCCTTATATCATGATAAAAGTTTATTATTCATGCTAGAATTGTATTAACCGGAAACATAATACATGTGTGAATACATAAACAAACAGAGTGTCACTAGTATGCCTCTACTTGAATAGCTCGTTAATCAAAGATGGTTATGTTTCCTGACCATGGACAAAGAGTTGTTATTTGATTAACGGGATCACATCATTAGTTGAATGATCTGATTGACATGACCCATTCCATTAGCTTAGCACCATATCGTTTAGTATGTTGCTATTGCTTTCTTCATGACTTATACATGTTCCTATGTCTATGAGATTATGTAACTCCCGTGTGCCGAAGGAACACTTTGTGTGCTACCAAACTTCACAATGTAACTGGGTGATTATAAAGGTGCTCTACAGGTGTCTCCAAAGGTACATGTTGGGTTGACGTATTTCAAGATTAGGATTTGTCACTCCGATCGTCGGAGAGGTATCTCTGGGCCCTCCCGGTGATGCACATCACTTAAGCCTTGCAAGCAATGCAACTAATGAGTTAGTTGCAAGATGATGTATTACGGAATGAGTAAAGAGACTTGCCGGTAACGAGATTGAACTAAGTATTGGATACCGACGATCGAATCTCGGGCAAGTAACATACCGATGACAAAGGGAACAACGTATGTTGTTATGCGGTCTGACCGATAAAGATCTTCGTAGAATATGTAGGAGCCAATATGGGCATCTAGGTCCCGCTATTGGTTATTGACCGGAGACATGTATCGGTCATGTCTACATTGTTCTCGAACCCGTAGGGTCCGCACGCTTAAGGTTTCGATGACAGTTATATTATGAGTTTATACGTTTTGATGTATCGAAGGTTGTTCGGAGTCCCGGATGTGATCACGGACATGACGAGGAGTCTCAAAATGGTCGAGACATAAAGATTGATATATTGGAAGCCTATGTTTGGATATCGGAAGTGTTCCGGGTGAAATCGGGATTTTACCGGAGTACCGGGAGGTTACAGGAACCCCCCGGGAGCTATATGGGCCTTAGTGGAAAAGAGAAGAGGCAGCCTGAGATGGGCCGCGCGCCCCTCCCCTCCCTTGGTCCGAATAGGACAAGGAGAGGGGGCCGGCCCCCCTTTCTCTTTTGCCCCCTTCGCGAAACCTATTCCAACTAGGATTGGGGGGGGGATCCTACTCCCGGAGGGAGTAGGACTCCTCCTGGCGCGCCTCTCCTAGGCCGGCCGCACCCCCCCTTGAGCCTTTATATACAGAGGCAGGGGCACCCCAGAGGAACACAAGTCGATCCACGTGATCATATTCTTAGCCGTGTGCGGCGCCCCCTGCCACCATAGTCCTCGATAATATTGTAGCGGTGCTTAGGCGAAGCCCTGCGACAGTAGTACATCAAGATCGTCACCACGCCGTCGTGCTGACGGAACTCTTCCCCGACACTTCGCTGGATCGGAGTCAGGGGATCGTCATCGAGATGAACGTGTGCTAGAACTCGGAGGTGCCGTAGTTTCGGTGCTTGATCGGTCGGGCAGTGGAGACGTACGACTACATCAACCAAATGCTTCCGTTGTCGATCTACAAGGTTACGTAGATCACACTCTCCCCTCTCGTTGCTATGCATCACCATGATCTTGCGTGTGCGTAGGAATTTTTTTGAAATTACTACGTTTCCCAAAAGATACTTCAAAAACCAGCTTGCAGGTGCCGATGAGTCCGTGCAGATGACGCAACCAAGCTCAGGAGGAGCTCGATGAAGATCTTGTCCTTTGTGTTGCTTCATTCTAGTTGATCAGTAGTGGAGCCCAGTTGGGGTCGATTGGGGACCTTTGTCGCATTTGGGGTTCTTCTTTTATTTTGGTTCCGTAGTCGGACCTTGATTGTATTTGGTTGATGTAATGCTTTATTCATGTATTTGTGTGAAGTGGCGATTGTAAGCCAACTATGTATCTCTTTCCCTTATATATTACATGGGTTGTGTGAAGATTACCTCACTTGTGACATATGCCTTCAATGCGATTATGTCTCTAAGTCGTGCCTCGACACGTGGGAGCTATAGTCGCATCGAGGGTGTTACAAGTTGGTATCAGAGCCTTCCCCGACCTTAGGAGCCCCATTGCTTGATCATTTTTAGCGGCCGAGTTGTGTCTAAAAAAATATTTTAAGTCATTTAGGAATTATATATCGGAGAGTTTAGGAATTCTTTTTACTCTTCAGTCCCTTCATCGCTCTGGTGAGGCATCCTGACGTAGAGTTTTGACTCTTCTCTTCTCAAATTTTACTAATTTTTTTTAGGATCACGCGGGTATCTTGGAATCGTTCCGATGGTTTTATGATGAGAACACTGTCTTGGTGCCTCCTGTCAGGGGTTTAGTGGAAGTGTCCCGGGGAGTTGAGCTCTGAGGTGTTGTCGTCATAATTTTATCGTTGCAGTTCTGAAATACCTGAGTCTAGTACGCTGACATCGAAAATCTCTTTTATGCAGTTCGTTGGTGAGATAACCTCGACGCCACCCAGTACTGGGGCGGGAGTTCGGGAGTATTGCCATAACTCATATAACAGATGCTTTTCGAAGGTTGAGGTAGACGATTTCCGAAGGTTTCTTGGTTATGTGTTGAAGGATGGATACAGCTGGATGTATGATTTGCTAGTTTTGTGTGAGATATTATGCTTCCCCTGTATCCCCAACACCTGATTGCATAACCGGAAAGTTTCGGGAGTTTCATAAGTGGGAATTCAAGTAGCTCTTAGGATGTCTTTCCGACAGATGTATGATATGAAATTGGGGTTCGACGTCTAGTGGTCCGCCTATTCATGGTTGGTTTTACAGTGGTCTCGTTGTGTTTAAAGAGTCCTTGGCTATGCCGACTCGGGGACGCTTCGTATGTCATGTGCACTGCCTTGTACATGATGGTGCTGTACGATCGAGCCCGTGTAGGCCCCACCACGAAAACTTCGGACGAAATCTCTATCATATGTTTGTTCCGGCTTTTTCTGCAAGCCAATCCTTTGTTTTGTTTTGAGTTGTGGTATTCGAGTTGCTTCGAAGTCAAATGTTGATTCCATACCTTCTCCAAACGGTGTTCTCATACTCCGATGTGAATACAAATCCTTCATGATCATCGATATTGTCATGTCAATCCTTTTCAACCGGCGTGTTTTCTTTTCAAGTGGATCGAACATTTCAACATCCGCAAGATCAAGTATCAGTTCTTCTCAACGGTGTTCATCTCTTCCGTCTCCAAGTTGCCTTTGTTTTTTTTCCCACCCTCCCTCCCTTTGTTTTCTTCAAGGACTCAGATTTCTCAATCGAGTATCCATCTTATTGATGTGAAGCCTCTCCATTCTTTTCCTTCAATGTTCTTATCCGGTGATTCTCACGAATATACTAATGGAGCGTCTAGTTAATCTTTCTTCATTCTTTTTCTTCTCCGGTGGATTCAAGCCAAACTTTGTGGATCATATCCTTTTCCTCATTTCAATGCCTTCTCATGCCGGTGCACCTCACATTTAGTCATTTCTCGATATTCATTTGTTCCGGAGTGCTGATAATATCTAAGAGGATTTGTGTCTCCTTTTATCATTCCGTCCAAGATATTTTGAGGTTGTTATCTCATTCTAGACATTTAATTCAACCGGTGCAATCTCAGTTTCTAGCAATCGTTCTACGGTGTATCTTTTCAGTGGGCCCTAACCCACATGTCTTTTTCTAGGATCTTACCCGACTCTCCTTATTTTCCCGGAGCTATCCTCAAATTTCTTTTGAAGTTTGACGTAAGAATGATTTATCATCAGTGAAATGCTTTTCTCCAAGATCGGTTAAATTCTTTTCATTGTTGGCTCTACCTCTTCGCTCTTCATTCTCCCGGAGTATCTCAACAATTCTTGGTGGTGTTCCTCATCGTCATTCTCTGCATTTGGAGACCGAAGAAGAGTTTTTCCTCCATATCTTGCTCCATTCTCTTCAAGATTCGTGATTCTAGCTTGTTGCCATCCTCTCGTATTTGTTTTGATCATGAGAATTTTTTTCACCCAGCCGGAGTAATTCAGGAGTCTTTCTAGTTTGTTTCTCCAGAGCCCATCATTTCAGAAGATTTATTAATTCTTAGCTTTCAGTTATCATTCTCAAAACCTACCGGTGTATCGTTCAAGAGATCTCTAATCGGCGCGTGATCTCTTTGTTCTCATGGGTCTAAACTCTCTCAAGCATCTTCATTCATTTGCTAATTCTTCCCGGTGTCTTCCTTATCTTTTCTTTGTTCATTTTTAATTCTTACGGTGTTTCACTCAAGTGTTCTCTTCCTTCTTCATCATATCAATTCATTCGTTGTTTCAATCCTACCGGTGGTCCATTAAGTTTATGTTATATCTCTTAATCCTTGATACGAGAATAAGTGATATGCCAAATCCGTTGATTGTCATCAATTTAAATTGTTGAAGTATACACATAACATAATTCTTATTCTTGTTTCATCCAAGTGATTAATTTCCTATTCCGGAGGCTCATCAAATTCTTGATCTCAATTGTTCATCTTATCTTTTCTTCCCGAAGTTCCAAGCTCTAATTATCACGGAGATCCATCTAAATCATTACAAGGTTTCACCTTGTGTTTTCAACTTCTCTTTCTTCTTGTTATCCTTTCGTTACTAGAGTTCTTCATGAAGGTTCTACATGATGGATTCATCAAGGATTTAATTCCTTCTTGAAGTGTTCATCGAGATTCTTTTCCAAGAAACTCAAGCATTTTCTTCTTGCAATCCGGAGTTCAATCTTTCTTCCGTATCATTGGAGGTGGTATTATGCCATTCTTGATAATTTGAGTTCATGTTTTCATGATTCACATGCTGTCAAGATTGGGATATTTTAAATCCATCAACCTATTCGTTGGAATTATCTTGGGTTATTTCACCTAAAGCCTTCCCTAAGGATTGTTGCTATCTATGGTGCTATAAATGATCCAATTTCTTCATTTATCTTTTCCGGTGCAATATAGTTTTCTCCTCTCCTTGTTGATATCAATCCAATTCTTTTTCCGTGAGTGGCAGGTTGTCACCTCATAATTTCAGATGTACTCCATACGACCTTATCAAGCTTATTCTTTTCGTTGTTGGTTTTCCAACAACTCTGTTCTAACATTTGTTGTAAGCGTGCTCCTTCAAGATCTTGTTTCACTTCGTTCATTCCATTCCACTCTTTCTTTTGTTCCGAAGGCATGGTGATGGTGCTATCTTCAACATTTCTTCTTGTTCTTGTCAGGACCTTGTTCTTTCCTTGCTTATACATTTAACCGGAGTGTCGTGCCCTCTTTTCAAGTTCTATCACCTTATCAAGTTCTTATTCAATTATTTTCTTTTCAACCGGAGTGCTGCCTGAATTTGGTCTTCCTTGATCCCCTTCTTTAACCGGAGTGTTTTCAATATATATCTTGCCCTTCAACCTCAAGGTTTTTTTTCGCAATGCTCTTTGTCCTTCTTTTCTAACGGAGTGTTTTCGACCTAATTCACCTTCGTTGTATTCTTTTCTCGAATTTGTTCAACCTCGCAAGGTTCTTTGGTTTCACTCATTGGTCAAAGAAGCAACTTAGTTTACCTCTTCTCTTTCTCCTCCGTTTTCCCTTCGGTGCCATTCTAGATCTCGGGACGAGATCCTCTCGTAGTGGTGGAGTGTTGTAACGCCCCGAGACCGATGTGCGAGGTGTCGTCCAGTTATTTGCTGTTGTTGCCTTGTCATTGCTTGCGTGTCTTGCATTGCATATCATGTCATCATGCGCATTTCATTTGCATACGTGTTCGTCTCTTGCATCCGAGCATTTTCCCCGTTGTCCGTTTTGCATTCCGGCGCTTCGTTCTCCTCCAGTGGTCATTTCTACCTTTCTTTCGTGTGTGGGGATTAAACATTTCCGGATTGGACCGAGACTTGCCAAGCGGCCTTGGTTTACTACCGGTAGACCGTCTGTCAAGTTTCGTGCCTTTTGGACATCGTTTGATGCTCCAATGGTTAACCGAGGGACCGAAAAGGCCTCGTGTGTGTTGCAGCCCAACACCCCTCCAATTTGGCCCAAAACCCACCTAAACCCTCTCCATCATCTCGGTCGTTCAATCACGATCGCGTGACCGAAATCGCACCTCATTTGGACTCTCCTAGCTCCCTCTACCTATAAATATGTGGCCATCCTCGAAATTTTCGTGGATGAACCCTAAAACTCCTCCTCTCGCGCCGCCGGACACGTCCACGCCGCGCCGGACGTGTCCACCGCCCGCCACCACCTCACTCCCACCAATGGGAGCCGCCACATCAGCTTCTCCGCCACCTCGCCCAACCCGCATGCGCCACCTGTCCCAGCCGGCATCCCCGCCGCCGCGCCTCACCTGCCGGCCCGCAAGGGCCCGCGCGGGTCGCCGCCGCCTGTCGCCGGGTCGCGCGCCCCGCATCTCTCCTCTGCACCGCCGCCTGTCGCCGGGTCGCGCGCCCCGCATCTCTCCTCTGTGCCGCCACCCGGGATACCGAGCCGCCGCCCGCGCCGTGCGCCGCCTTCGCCGCGCCCCGCCGCCTCGCACCTCGCCGCCGCCTTGCGCCTCCCCGCGCCGCCGCACTTGCCCGAGCCCCGTCGGACCCGAGCCGGCCATCTCCTCCGCCACTCGCTGCGCCGCCCCTCGTCGCCGGACGTCGCCGGAATTCGCCACCTCGCCGGCGTCTTCTTCCACTCCGACGAGATCCCGGAGGGTGGACCAGATCCACCACTCCCCCGATCCAAACGCCCCTCCAGATGCGGATCCCTCCGTCCGTACCACTTCGTCCCAGTTTGACTTTTCCGGAGGTATAACTTTCTCTAAGTCCCCGAAGTTCCTAGATCCATATGCCCATGTTCGTCGTGTCGTAACTTTGCATCCGTAACTCCGTTTTTTGCATATAGCATATCAAAATGTTCGTCTCAGAGAGTACATCATTTCATTCCATTGCATCATTTTCATTTGAGTTCATCTTGATGCCTGAAATGCTATTAGAAGAGGGCTACTTGAGTTAATTGTCAGATCTGCTACTCCATTTAGAGATTTGTCATTTTTGCCATGATTATTGTGTGCATGATATGCCCTGATGCTCTACATATATTTTGTTAAGGGTTTTGTCATCTTTTCAGAGGTGCAACCCATGTATTTTTGTGATGTGTGTGGTGTCTAGTGCAAGCTTGCAAAGTGAGGCACTCGGTAATTCTGTTTTCAGGGACTTAGCAATTCCACTAAGTCCTTGACCTGTTTATCTCTTGTTGTCATATGTTCATGTTGTTTCCTAGTGATCCGTGCCTCTTTTGAGGATGATCAGTAAGGATGTTTTATTCATCTTGTAGTGCTCTATCCATCCATGTCCTTGTTTGCAATTATGGAGCACCCTAGCTTGAGTCAATCGAGCTCTACTTTTGCTACTTTGTTAATCTGGGCAGATTGTCAACTTGTTTGCAATTTTGCCGATGATGTTGTAGTTGATCTGTGCATGCTATGCCATTGTTCTTGCCATGTCTAGCTTGCTTTTTGTGTGTTCTTGATAGATGCATGCTTATATTGTCATGACTTGCACCGTAGTGAGTGCATCGAGCTCGTAAACATGCCTACTTGAGATATGTTTCAGCATGTGCCAGTTTTCACTAAGTCTGAAAACTGATTATGTTTTTGCAATGTTGCCATGCTTGTTAGTATATTTTCTGATCCCTTTTGGCTCAAGGTCACTAAGGGACTTTTGTTAAGCTATTTGAGTAGCTCCATGCCATGTTTTACTTTGCCATGTTCAGGTCCTGTAGCATGTAGTTTTGCTGCTCCAAAGAGTGCTACTTGGTCTGAAATTCCAGACAAGTGTTAATTTCACTAAGTCTGAGATCTGTTTACCATATGCATTTTTGCCATGCTTGTTTGAACCTGTTAATGGATGAATTGGCCGTAGCTCATTGCTAGACTTTTGTTAAGAATCTTGAATGCTTCCCTGCCATGTATTTTGTTGCCATGTTTGGGTGCTGTAGCATGTTCATCTCATTGCATTTAGTTGGCTACTTGCTGTAAATCGCAGATCGCAGTCATATTTGAATCGCTTGCCATTTCCAAACCGTAACTCCGATTCCGGTGATCTTCATATCATTTTCAAGCGATTTCACCTCATCTTTCCAGTGGCACACTTGGATTTCCAAGTTGAGGCCAGGTTCATGCATTCCTTGTCCAATGATGCATATGCATCGCATACCGCATCCCGCATACCATACCATGTTCATGTGGGTTGTTTACTATGTCGTGTGCTTCTTTTACGGTGTTTGTTTCTTCGGGTTGGATCCGGTAACGTCGTGTTGTGAGGACCCGTTCGGCTACGCCCGTTTGTCTTCTTCATGGACTCGTTCTTCTTCCTTGCGGGATTTCAGGCAAGATGATCATACCCTCAAAATCACTACTATCTTTGCTATGCTAGATGCTCGCTCTTTTGCTATGCCCATACTACGATGCCTACCACTTGCTTGTCATGCCTCCCATTTTGTTGAACCAAGCCTCTAACCCACCTTGTCCTAGCAAACCGTTGATTGGCTATGTTACCGCTTTGCTCATCCCCTCTTATAGCGTTGTTAGTTGCAGGTGGAGATTGAAGTTTGTTCCTTGTTGGAAAATGGTGATGTTGTTCCTTGTTGGAACATGTTTACTTGTTGGGATATCATAATATATCTTATTTAATTAATGCATCTATATACTTGGTAAAGGGTGGAAGGCTCGGCCTTATGCCTGGTGTTTTGTTCCACTCTTGCCCCCCTAGTTTCCGTCATATCGGTGTTATGTTCCCGGATTTTGCGTTCCTCACGCGGTTGGGCTATAATGGGAACCCCTTGATAGTTCGCCTTAAGTAAAGCTCCTCCAGCAATGCCCAACATTGGTTTTACCATTCGCCGCCCAGCCTTTTCTTTTCCCTTGGGGGTCGCGCGCCCAAGGGTCATCATTATTTTTACCCCCCTGGGCCAGTGCTCCTCTGAGTGTTGGTCCAACTGAGCGATGTCCGAGGCTACCAGGGGCAACTCTGGGCTGGCTTACCCAACGTCTTGCTCATCCGGTGTGCCCTGAGAATGAGATATGTGCAGCTCCTATCGGGATTTGTCGGCACATCTGGGTGGTGTTGCTGGTTTAGTTTTACCCTGTCGAAATGTCTTGTTGTACCGGGATACCGAGTCTGATCGGAATGTCACGGGAGGAGGTCTATTCCTTCGTTGACCGTGAGAGCTTGTGATGGGCTAAGTTGGGACACCCCTGCAGGGATTTGAACTTTCGAAAGCCGTGCCACGGTTATGGGCAGATGGGAATTTGTTAACGTCCGGTTGTAGAAAACCTGAAGTTGACCTTATTTAAAATGAATCAACCGCGTGTGTAACCATGATGGTCTCATTCCTGCGGAGTCCGGGAAGTGAACACGGTTGTTGGAGTTATGCTTGACGTAGGTTGTTTTAGGATCACTTCTTGATCATAGTTTCTCGATCGTGCTTTGCCTCCTCTTCTCGCTCTCTTTTGCGAACAGGTTAGCCACCAGATATGCTAGTCGCTTGCTGCAGCTCCACCTCATACCTTTACCTTACCCATAAGCTTAAATAGTCTTGATCGCAAGGGTGCGAGATTGCTGAGTCCCCGTGACTCACAGATACTTCCAAAACCAGCTTGCAGGTGCCAATGAGTCCGTGCAGATGACGCTACCAAGCTCAGGAGGAGCTCAATGAAGATCTTGTCCTTTGTGTTGCTTCGTTCTAGTTGATCAGTAGTGGAGCCCAGTTGGGGTCGATTGGGGACCTTTGTCGCATTTGGGGTTCTTCTTTTATTTTGGTTCCGTAGTCGGACCTTGATTGTATTTGGTTGATGTAATGCTTTATTCATGTATTTGTGTGAAGTGGCGATTGTAAGCCAACTATGTATCTCTTTCCCTTATATATTACATGGGTTGTGTGAAGATTACCTCACTTGCGACATATACCTTCAATGCGATTATGTCTCTAAGTCGTGCCTCGACACGTGGGAGCTATAGTCGCATCGAGGGTGTTACACCGCAGTAATCGTATGGGATAGAGCGGAGCTGCCTCGATCCCCGCGCCACCTTTTTCGCCACGTATCGCGCGTGTGATTTTTACGGGATTTGACAGAGCCACCTGGGCCTACCCGTCAGCCACTCGGAAGCGGCCTCATATAAGGCGTTGGACCGGGGTCTCCCGAACAGTGCGTCCCCATTATCTCTTCTCCTCTTCACGCCCCTCCGCTGCGCTCGCTCTCGCCCCTGCGCCACCGCTCCATACGCGTCTCACCGGTGACAATGGTGAAGGAGAAGACGGCGGCTCTGGAGCGGGCAAAGAAGGCGACGGCGAGGTCGAAGGGGAAGGCGACCAGTCGAGGCGGATCTTCCTCGCGAACCGGCCTGCCGAAGGGCTGGATCCAGGGCGACTGGATCCATTCGAGGCTCACCCAAGAAGACCTCGACGACCTGGCCGAAGGGGGGCTGATCCCCTATGACTCGGCGCGGCTTCTGGGGAAGGAATCTGAGCCGCAACCTCGGGAGGGTGAGCGTGTTCTTCTTGCCACCCACGTCAACCATGGATTTTCCTTGCCTCCTCACCCTTTCTTTCGAGGATTTCTGAACTTCTTTGGGGCACAACTCCACCACTTTACTCCCAACACAATCGTTTATCTCGCCGCTTTCATTTCTTTGTGTGAGAACTTCCTGGGTTGCCGGCCTCACTGGGGTCTTTTCAAGCACATTTTCACTTGTCGCTCCCAGACGGTGAAAAAGGTTAACCCGAGTGACGAGAGGACGCAAGTGATTCAGATGTGTGGGGGTCTTGGTATCCAGATGAGAGGGAACAATTCTTTTCCGGCCATGATTCTTCCCGACTCAGTCCGCGGATGGCAGTCGACCTGGTTTTACTGTAAGGACCAGTCGACGCCAGGACAGTCGACTGGCCTCCCTCCCTTTACCATGGACCGAGTGAGGAAACCCTCCCCTTTGAAGGTGCTCCCGGAGGAGAAGGCGCATGTGAGGGTGCTGGTCGAGCGAGTGGTCCAGCTTATCTGTGACGGGGTCACCGGTATGGATCTCTTGGAGGTCTTCCTTCAGCGGCGCATCCAGCCTCTTCAAGCCCGGGACCATCTGATGTGGATGTATTCGGGTCTTGAAGACTCCACTCAGATCCACCCGGAGGAGGTCGACGACGACACACTGGAGAAGTGGCTGTCGGGCATTACCGGAAACAAGGACAACCCCAGGGGAGCCAGGAGAGTTCCTCCGTTCAACCAGTCTCATGCACCGGAGAAGGTCTGATTCTGAGTTTTTGCTTTGTAATTTGAATTCTCTCGCGCAGCTGCATACACTGGTCGACTGATTTTGTTCTCCTTGCTTTCTTCCATACCATTATTGAAATGTATTCAATGCCCAACGGAGAGCAAGAGCAAGCTCTGGAAGGCGAGGCGAGCGGCGGCGACAGTGGCGAGTGGACTTCCGATGGTGAAGGGGGTGGAGGAAGCGACGACTCAAGTGATGGAGAAGAAGTCGAGTCGCCTCCTCGCCGGGAGAGGCGATCCAAGCTCGACCAAGAACGACCGAGTGCCCGTGAAAAGGCAACTGCTCAGGCTGGTCAGTCTTCGAAGCGTCCTCGGGTCTCTTCACCAGCCCCGACTAAGAAAGCGCCAAAGCACCCCAAAGTTGCAGAGCTGAAGACTCGGAAGGCGTTGCCGAAGATTAAGATTGACATCCCCGTTGCTTCCGCGTGAGTGTCTCCTTTTGTATTCACTCGACGCTTCATGCTGTTTGTTTTTCTTGTTTTAACTGGACAGACTTTGGGATTGTCAGTGCTGCCACTTCTGGGACCTCAGCTTACAGGGACGAGGACGAGGTGATGGAGGATGCGGTCACTTCTAATCTGGGTATGATTTTTGCCATACTGTCTTTGTTTGGTCGATCCAATTGCAATGTGCATCATTGAATGATGTGACTTTGGCAATTGAACTCTGCACAGCTCCCAACATTATTGACCTCCCAGACGATGACGAAGAGCCCGAGAGGCCTTTGACGAGGAAGAGTAGGCAAGCTCCTACAAGCGAGGCGCTACAGTCGACACCGAGGGCGGAACCAGTCGTTCAGGACGCTGGCGATGCCAATCGGGGTTCTGTTACCTTCGCCATGCCACTGTCGAGTGCTCTGCCTTCTTCGTCGACTGCTCAGGCCTCTGTCGACCCACCTTCGGTTTTTGCGACCCATCATGTCCCGGAGGATGAAGTGAACGCTACACCCAGTGGGTGTAGCACACCTGCCCCATGGTGGGCGCCAACTGTCGTGGTTCTAAGTCTGACAGTGATGTAGGGGGGTAAGTATGGAGAGGCAAGATCTTAGCTATAGAGGAGTTGTAGGAACGCAAGATTTACGAGTTCAGGCCCTTCTCGGAGGAAGTAATAGCCCTACGTCTCGGAGCCCGGAGGCGGTCGACTGGATTATGCGTGTGTGAATTACAGGCGTGCGAACCCTTGTTTCGGAGGAGGGGGTGGCTTATATAGAGTGCGCCAAGACCCCAGCCAGCCCACGATACAAAGGGTTCAATGTACATTAAGGCAGGGCATTACTGGTAACGCTAATAATAAAGTGCTATGATGACCATAAAAGCTACTTAATAACCGTCCGTTAGCGTGCGGAGCGCCTTTAGGTCACCTGACCGTCGAGTGGCTTGGTCTTGGTCAAGTGATTGCTTCTTGGTCGAGTGATTGCTTCTTGGTCGAGTATCTTCAAGTCTGTCGAGTGAGACACCTTCAAGTCGATTGAAAGATGATTTCTTCTGGATATGTCCTTGGGTACGTCAGTTTGGACAGGTCCATGACCGTACCCTAGGTACATAGCTTCATCAGCTACTATGAACACTAGTAAAGTACACATCAATAACATGTATATCACATATACCTTTGTTCACTTTGCCATCCTTCTTATCCGCCAATTATTTGGGGCAGTTCTGCTTCCAGTGACCATTTTCTTTGCAGTAGAAGCACTCAGTTTCAGGCTTGGGTCTAGCTTTGGGCTTCTTCACGGGAGTGGCAACTTGCTTGCCATTCTTATTAAAGTTCCCCTTCTTTCCCTTGTCCTTTTTCTTGAAACTAGTGGTCTTGTTAACCATCAACACTTGATGTTATTTCTTGATTTCTACCTTCGCCGATTTCAGCATCCGAAGAGCTTGGGAATCATTTTCCTTATCCCTTGCATATTATAGTTCATCATGAAGTTCTAGTAACTTGGTGATAGTGACTAGAGAACTCTGTCAATGACTATCTTATCTGGAAGATTAACTCCCACTTGATTCAAGCGATTGTAGTACCCAGACATTCCGAGCACATGCTCACTGGCTGACCTATTCTCCTCCATCTTGTTGGCAAAGTATTTGTCAGAGGTCTCATACCTCTCGACATGGGCATGAGTCTGAAATACCAATTTCAACTCTTAGAACATCTTATATGCTCCGTGGCATTCAAAACGTTTTTGAAGTCCCAATTCTAAGCCATAAAGCATGGTGCACTAAACTATCAAGTAGTCATCATACCGAGCTTGTCAAATGTTCATAACGTCTGCATCTTTTCCTGCAATAGGTCTATCACCTAGCAGTGCATCAAGGACATAATTCTTCTATGCAGCAATGAGGATAATCCTCAGATCACGGACCCAGTCCGCATCATTTCTACTATCGTCTTTCAACTTAGTTTTCTCTAGGAACATATCTAAAATAAAACAGGGGAGCTATACGCGAGCTATTGGTCTACAACATAGATATGCAAATACTACCAGGACTAAGTTCATGATAAATTAAGTTCAATTAATCATACTACTTAAGAACTCTCACTTAGACAGACATCCCTCTAGTCCTCTAAAAGATCATGTGATTCATATCAACTAAACCATGTCCGATCATCACGTGAGATGGAGTAGTTTCAATGGTGAACATCTCTATGTTGATCATATCTACTATATGATTCACGTTCGACCTTTCGGTCTTAGTGTTCCGAGGCCATATCTGCATATGCTAGGCTCGCCAAGTTTAACCCGAGTATTCTGCACATGCAAAACTGGCTTGCACCCGTTGTATGTGAACGTAGATCTTATCACACCCGATCATCACGTGGTGTCTCGACACGACGAACTGTAGCAACGGTGCATACTTAGGGAGAACACTTATACCTTGAAATTTAGTGAGGGATCATCTTATAATGATACCGCCATACTAAGCAAAATAAGATGCATAAAAAACAACATCACATGTAATCAAAATATGTGACATGATATGGCCATCACATCTTGTGCCTTTGATCTCCATCTCCAAAGCACCGTCATGATCTCCATCGTCACCGGCTTGACATCTTGATCTCCATCGTAGCGTCGTTGTCGTCTCACCAACTATTACTTCTACGACTATTGCTACCTCTTGAGCACTGTGTTGGTCTTCCCTTGAAGAGGAAAGGGTGATGCAGCAAAGTAGCATAAGTATTTCCCTCAGTTTGTGAGAACCAAGGTATCAATCCAGTAGGAGGCTACACGCGAGTCCCTCGCACCTACACAAAACAAATAAATCCTCGCAACCAACGCGATAAGGGGTTGTCAATCCCTAGACAGTCACTTATGAGAGTGAGATCTGATAGATATGATAAGATAATATTTTTGGTATTTTTATGATAAAGATGCAAAGTAAAATAAAAGGCAATGAAAATAACTAAGTGTTGGAAGATTAATATGATGGAAGATAGACCCGGGGGCCATAGGTTTCACTAGTGGCTTCTCTCAAGAGCATAAGTATTTTACGATGGGTGAACAAATTACTGTTGAGCAATTGACAAAATTGAGCATAGTTATGAGAATATCTAGGTATGATCATGTATATAGGCATCACGTCCGAGACAAGTAGACCGACTCCTGCCTTCATCTACTACTATTACTCCACACATCGACCGCTATCCAGCATGCATCTAGATTATTAAGTTCATAAGAACAGAGTAACGCCTTAAGCAAGATGACATGATATAGAGGGATAAATTCATGCAATATGATAAAAACCCCATCTTGTTATCCTCGATGGCAACAATAGAATACGTGCCTTGCTGCCCCTACTGTCACTAGGAAAGGACACCGCAAGATTGAACCCAAAGCTAAGCACTTCTCCCATTACAAGAAAGATCAATCTAGTAGGCCAAACCAAACTGATAATTCAAAGAGACTTGCAAAGATAACCAATCATACATAAAAGAATTCAGAAGATCCAAATATTGTTCATAGATAAACTTGATCATAAACCCACAATTCATCGGTCTCAATAAACACATCGCAAAAGAAGATTACATCATATAGATCTACATGAGAGAGGGTGAGAACATTGTATTGAGATCCAAAAAGAGAGAAGAATCCATCTAGCTAATAACTATGGACCCGAAGGTCTGAGGTAAACTACTCACACTTCATCAGAGGGGCTATGGTGTTGATGTAGAATCCCTTCGTGATGGATGCCCCCTCTGCCGGAGCTCCGGAACAGGCCCCAAGATGGGATCTCGTGGATACAAAAAGTTACGGCGGTGGAATTAGGGTTTTGGCTCCGTATCTGATTGTTTGGGGGTACGTAGGTATATATAGGAGGAAGGAGTATGTCGGTGGAGCAACAGGGGGCCCACGAGGGTGGAGGGCGTGCCTCAGGGGGGGGGGTAGGCGCGCCCCTACCTCGTGGCTTCCCTGTTGGTTGCTTGATGTAGGGTCCAGTCTCCTGGATCTTGTTCGTTCCAAAAATCACGTTCCCGAAGGTTTCATTCCGTTTGGACTCCGTTTGATATTCTTTTTCTGCGAAGCTCTAAAATAGGCAAAAAACAGCAATTCTAGGCTGGGCCTCCGGTTAATAGGTTACTCCCAAAAATAATATAAAAGTGAATAATAAAGCCCAATAATGTCCAAAACAGAAGATAATATAGCATGGAACAATCAAAAATTATAGATACGTTGGAGACATATCAAGCATCCCCAAGCTTAATTCCTGCTCGTCCTCGAGTAGGTAAATGATAAAAATAGAATTTTTGATGCAGAATGCTACTAGGCATAATTTCAATGTAATTCTTCTTAATTGTGGTATGAATATTCAGATCTGAAAGATTCAAGACAAAAGTTTAATATTGACATAAAAAATAATAGTACTTCAAGCATACTAACTAAGCAATTATGTCTTCTCAAAATAACATGGCCAAAGAAAGTTATCCCTACAAAATCATATAGTCTGGCTATGCTCTATCTTCATCACACAAAGTATTTAAATCATGCACAACCCCGATGACAAGCCAAGCAATTGTTTCATACTTTTGACATTCTCAAACTTTTTCAATCTTCACGCAATACATGAGCGTGAGCCATGGCCATAGCACTATATGTGGAATAGAATGGTGGTTGTGGAGAAAAAAAGGGAGAAGATAGTCTCACATCAACTAGGCGTATCAACGGGCTATGGAGATGCCCATCAATAGATATCAATGTGAGTGAGTAGGGATTGCCATGCAACGGATGCACTAGAGCTATAAGTACATGAAAGCTCAACAAAAGAAACTAAGTGGGTGTGCATCCAACTCGCTTGCTCACGAAGACCTAGGGCATTTTGAGGAAGCCCATCATTGGAATATACAAGCCAAGTTCTATAATGAAAAATTTCCCACTAGTATATGAAACTGATATCATAAGAGACTCTCTATCATGAAGATCATGGTGCTACTTTGAAGCACACGTGTGGTAAAAGGATAGTAACATTGTCCCTTCTCTCTTTTTCTCTCATTTTTGGGCCTTTTTTTATGGCCTCTTTTTTTTTAATTTCGTCCGGAGTCTCATCCTGACTTGTGGGGGAATCATAGTATCCATCATCCTTTCCTCACTTGGGACAATGCTCTAAAAATGATGATCATCCCACTTTTATTTACTTACAACTCAACAATTACAACTCAATACTCAGAACAAAATATGACTCTATGTGAATGCTTCCGGTGGTGTACCGGGATATGCAATGAATCAAGAGTGACATGTATTAAAGAATTATGAACGGTGGCTTTGCCACAAATACGATGTCAACTACATGATCATGCAAAGCAATATGACAATGATGGAGCGTGTCATAATAATCAGAACGGTGGTAAGTTGCATGGCAATATATCTCGGAATGGCTATGGAAATGCCATGATAGGTAGGTATGGTGGCTGTTTTGAGGAAGGTATATGGTGGGTGTATGATACCGGCGAAAAGTGCACGGTATTAGAGAGGCTAGCAATGGTGGAAGGAAGAAAAGTGCATATAATCCATGGACTCAACATTAGTCATAAAGAACTCATATACTTATTACAAAAATTTACAAGTTATCAAAGCAAAGTATTACGCGCATGCTCCTAGGGGGATAGATTGGTAGGAAAAGACCATCGCTCGTCCCCGACCGCCACTCATAAGGAAGACAATCAATAAATAAATTATGCTCTGACTTCATCACATAACGGTTCACCATACGTGCATGCTACAGGAATCACAAACTTTAACACAAGTATCTCTCAAATTCACAACTACTCAACTAGCATGACTCTAATATCACCATCTTTATATCTCAAAACAATCATCAATCATCAATCTTCTCTTAGTATTCAACACACTCATAAGAATGTTTTTACTAATCTTGTATACCTAGCATATTAGGATTATTTCAGCAAATTACCATGCTATTTAAGACTCTCAAAATAATCTAAGTGAAGCATGAGAGATCAATAGTTTCTATAAAACAAATCCACCACCGTGCTCTAAAAGATATAAGTGAAGTACTAGAGCAAAACTATATAACTCAAAAGATATAAGTGAAGCACATAGAGTATTCTAATAATTTCTGAATCATGTGTGTCTCTCTCAAAAGGTGTGTACAGCAAGGATGATTGTGGTAAACTAAAAATCAAATACTCAAATCATACAAGACGCTCCAAGCAAAACACATATCATGTGGTGAATAAAAATATAGCTCCAAGTAAAGTTACCGATGGAAGTAGACGAATGAGGGGATGCCTTCCGGGGCATCCCCAAGCTTTGGCTTTTTTGTGTCCTTAGATTATCTTGGGGGTGCGATGGGCATCCCCAAGCTTAGGCTCTTGCCACTCCTTGTTCCATAATCCATCAAATCTTTACCCAAAACTTGAAAACTTCACAACATAAAACTTAAAGTAGAAAATCTTGTGAGCTCCGTTAGCGAAAGAAAACAAAACACCACTTCAAGGTACTGTAATGAACTCATTATTTATTTATACTGGTGATAAACCTACTGTATTCCAACTTCTCTATGGTGTATAAACTATTTTACTAGCCATAGATTCATCAAAATAAGCAAACAACACACGAAAAACAGAATCTGTCAAAAACAGAACATTCTGTAGTAATCTGTAGCTAAAGCAAAATATGGAACCCCAAAAATTCTAAAATAAATTGCTGGACGTGAGGAATTTATCTATTAATTATCTGCAAAAATAATTAAATAAATATCATTTTCTAAATAAAAATGGCAGCAGTTCTCGTGAGCGCTAAAGTTTCTGTTTTTTACAGCAAGATTAACAAGACTTTCCCCAAGTCTTCCCAACGGTTCTACTTGGCACAAACACTAATTAAACACAAAAAACACAACCAAAACAGAGGCTAGATAAATTATTTATTACTAAACAGGAGCAAAAATCAAGGAATAAAAATAAAATTGGGTTGCCTCCCAACAAGCGCTATCGTTTAACGCCCCTAGCTAGGCATATAAAGCAAGGATAGATCTAGGTGTTGCCATGTTTGGTAGGCAATCCATAAGTGGTTCTCATAATAGATTCATATGGTAATTTAATTTTCTTTCTAGGAAAGTGTTCCATGCCTTTCCTTACTGGAAATTGGAATCTAATATTTCCTTCCTTCATATCAATAATTGTACCGATCGTTCTAAGGAAAGGTCTACCAAGAATAATAGGACATGAAGGATTGCAATCGATATCAAGAACAATAAAATCTACGGGCACATAGTTCCTATTTGCAACAATAAGAACATCATTAATTCTTACCGTAGGTTTCGTAATGGTGGAATCCGCAAGGTGCAAGTTTAAAGAGCAATCATCAAAATCACGGAAACCTAACAAATCACACAAAGTCTTTGGAATCGTGGAAACATTAGCACCCAAATCACACAAAGCATAGCATTCATGATCTTTAATTTTAATTTTAATAGTAGTTTCCCACTCATCATAAAGTTTTCTAGGGATAGAAACTTCCAACTCAAGTTTTTCTTCATAAGATTGCATCAAAGCATCAACGATATGTCTGGTAAAAGCTTTATTTTGACTATAAGCATGAGAAGAATTTAGCACGGATTGCAACAAGGAAATACAATCTATCAAAGAACAATTATTATAATTAAATTCCTTGAAATTCAAAATAGTGGGTTCATTACTATTTAAAGTTTTGACTTCTTCAATCCCACTTTTAACAATTTTAGCATCAAGATCTAAAAACTCCGAATTTTTGGAACGCCTTCTAGGTAAAGGTGGATCATATTCAGTCCCATCATTATCAAGATTCATATTGTAAAACAAAGATTTAATAGGGGACACATCAATAACTTTTAGATCTTCATCTTTATTTTCAAAGTTCTCCGGTTTAGTGGCCATCTTATTAACTAAGGTTGCCTGCTTATCCGATATTTCAGCTGTCAACTTCTCAAGACGAGCAGTTTGGGATCTTAAACCATCAAATTCTTTAGACATATCATCGATCTCTTTATTCATATAACTCATAAAACTTTTTTGTTCCTTAAGCTCGTTTCTGAATAAATTATTATGCTCAAATTGCAAAACCATAAAACTCCTGACGTTGCTCTCGATCTCTTCTAACCTTTTAAGGTGAAGATCACCAAATCTAGGTAGAGCCATCGTGACAAACAAGCAATCCAACACACGAGCAAACAAAAAGCAAGCGAAAAAGAGGCGAACAGAAAAGAGAGGGCGAATAAAACGACAAGGGTGAAGTGGGGGAGAGGAAAACGAGAGGCAAATGGCAAATAATGTAATGCGGGAGATAAGGGTTTGTGATGGGTACTTGGCATGTGTTTTGCGTAGACCTCCTCGGCAACAGCGCTAGAAATCCTTCTTGCTACCTCTTGAGCACTGCGTTGGTTTTCCCTTAAAGAGGAAAGGGTGATGCAGCAAAGTAAGTATTTCCCTCAGTTTATGAGAACCAAGGTACCAATCTAGTAGGAGCCTACGCGCGAGTCCCTCTCACCTACACAAAACAAATAAATCCTCACAACCAACGCGATAAGGGGTTGTCAATCCCTACACGGTCACTTACGAGAGTGTGACGCCCCGAGGCCGGTGTGCCAGGTGTCTTCCAGTTATTCGCCGTCATTGCCATGTCATTTGCCCGCGTGTTGCATTTCATCATGTCATCATGTGCATTGCATCATCATGTTTTCAAAACTTGCCTTCGTCCGGGTCTCCCAGTTCCTTCCGTTGTCCGTTCCGAGGCCAGACTCACTTGCACGCACCCGCGGCATGTCCGAAATATTATTTTATAAGTGGCTGGAAAATGTTCTCGGAATGGGAAGAAAGTTGGCGTGTGGTCTTATTATAGTGTAGATAGACTGCCTGTCAAGTTTCATCGCATTCGGAGTTCATTTGACGCCCCAACGATTAACTATAGCGACAGTATAGTCAGTCAAACGTCGGACGTTTTCGGTCTCCGGAAACAGTCGCCGGGCCTTCTCTCTTCTCTTTTCTCAGCCTGAGGCCTTCTGCACAGCCCACAAGTTCCAATTGACCCCTCGCGTGCGCGTCCGAAACTTCCCCGGACCCGACCCGGGCAGTCGTCACCGTTGTGTCCGGATCATCCCCAAACATCTACAAAACATATCCGTTTTGTTAAATTGGACTCCCTAGCTATTTATTCGCGACCGTTCGATTACGATCGGAGGGACAAGGTAGCCCCTAACCTAATCTGTGAGGTATATATAGTCTCCCTTAGTCATTTTGGATAAACCCTAAAATCTAGGAGATGTGTCCCGTCGCCCACCGCCGTTTTCCAAATCCTCCTCGAGGTCTTCCCTATCTGATCCACCCAACCAACCTCCTCCTTTTCCCCGATCCAGCGCGCCCGAGCTCCACCTTGCGTGCCCTCCTCCTCATCCTTCCGGCCGCAGCAGACAAACAGGAGGCCTCGTGCCTGCCTCCTCCTCGTTGCTTCGCTCGAGCCCAACAGGAGAGGAGCCCTGGCCACCGAAGCTCTCACTGCCGACGAGCCTTGCCAATTCCCCCGCCAGGTCAAGCACTCCCCGTCGCTCCTCTTCCTCGCCTGTTTCTTCTCCCTCCATTTCTCCCTCTCTCTGCTCTTCACCAGTGATGCCGCCCTACAGGAACCACCGCCGCCATGGGAGTTCGCCGGAGTGGAGCTCCATCCTCGATGCCGAGCTCTCCAAGCCCCGCCGCCAGGGACCTCCTCCGCGCCCTGTTGACCCACGCCCATCTGCCTCGGAGCCAGCCTCCTCTGCAACTTCATCGCGCCCGAACCACTCGAAGCTCCAATCTCCCCTGCCGGTGCATCCCACCTCCATCCTGGCGCCGAGAATGGAACCCCCGCCGTCGGATCCACGCCCGCGCCTTGTTCCTGGTCGCCTCCACCTGGATCCGCCCCATCCTCGTCGCCGGGAGACGCCAGCGCCAAGTACCGCTCGGTCCCTGCTGCCGGAACGAGTCGAGGACGAACCAGGCTGTCCCGCGTTGACCCTCTGCATCGGCCGCGTCCAGCCCCGATCCGCCAGTGCCTCGACTCGATCTGGAGAGGTCCAGCTCTATTCCCCATCGGGCCGCTCCTGCTGGTCTGCTTCCCCGGCCCAAGGCCCGCTGTGAGCAGCTCCCTCAGCCCCTCCTCTCTGTTCAGCCCAGCAGTGCACCAGATTCGGCCCATAGTGTTTTTTTTCGCTGCTGCGAATTTGTCTATTTATCCAGAGGTTTACAGTTTTACAGAAAAGCCCTTGTTGATCATGCATTTAATAATTCCATAACCGTGCATCAGATTGAAATGTTTTATATATGAAAAATGCTTAGAATTATGTGTAGGTTAATTATATGCCACTTTCATCCATGTTTAAAAGGTTTAAAATGCTGTTTGTTTAAATTTGCCTAAATAACTTGCTAAAATGATTTAATTCATAACTTAATAACCGTAGCTCCAAACCTAACAAACTTTATATGTAAATGGGGTAGAAAATGCATAGTTTAACTTGGTGGCATCACTTTGCATGTTTAACAACTCTAAAATATGGTTTAGGGCAGAAAAGTACCAAACCTAATATATGCACATGAGGAGTTTCCAGACTTGTTGTTTTGTTGTTCCGGCCTCATTTAAACTTGCCTAGATAGGTAGTTTTTCATTTGCTTCACCCTCTTGCCATGTTTAATAACATTTAATATTGTTGGGTACATAAACAAGATCGAACTAAATAAGTCACGTGGTGTTTCATCAATATGCAACAGAGTTGCATATTGAGCTCCATTTAATTTGTAGGATTGTTTGTTGCACTTTGCTTTGCCATGCCATGCTTCATAAACCGGAGATGCATCATACTTGGTTGTGCATCATGCCATGTCTATGTGGTGGTTGTTTACTATGTTGTTTGCTTCTTTCCGATGTTTCTTCTTCGGATTGGTTCCAATAACGTCGAGTTGTGAGGATCCGTTCATCTACGTCCGTTTGTCTTCTTCATGGACTCGTTCTTCTTCCTTTCGGGATCTCAGGCAAGATGACCATACCCTCGAAATCACTTCTATCTTTGCTTGCTAGTTTGCTCGCTCTATTAGTTCCTATGCTGCGATACCTACCACTTGCTATGTCATGCCCCCCATATTGCCATGTCAAGCCTCTAACCCACCTTGTCCTAGCAAACCGTTGTTTGGCTATGTTACCCCTTTGCTCAGCCCCTCTTATAGCGTTGCTAGTTGCAGGTGAAGATGAAGGTTGTTCCTTGTTGGAACATGGATATTTGTTGGGATATCACAATATCTCTTATTTAATTAATGCATCTATATACTTGGTAAAGGGTGGAAGGCTCGGCCTTATGCCTGGTGTTTTGTTCCACTCTTGCTGCCCTAGTTTCCGTCATACCGGTGTTATGTTCCTTGATTTTGCGTTCCTTACGCGGTTGGGTTATAATGGGAACCCCTTGACAGTTCGCCTTGAATAAAACTCTTCCAGCAATGCCCAACATTGGTTTTACCATTCGCCACCTAGCATTTTCTTTCCCTTGGGTAGGCCTGCCCAAGGGTCATCTTTATTTAAACCCCCCCTGGGCCAGTGCTCCTCTGAGTGTTGGTCCAAACTAGAGCCCTGTGCAGCGCCCCCTCGGGGAAACTCGAGGTTTGGTTTTAGTTGTACGGAGTGCTCATCTGAGTGTGCCCTCAGAACGAGATATGTGCAGCTCCTATCGGGATTTGTCGGCACATTCGGGTGGTGTTGCTGGACTTGTTTTACCATTGTCGAGATGTCTTGTAACCGGGATTCCGAGTCTGACCAGGTCTTCCTAGGAGAAGGAATATCCTTCGTTGACCATGAGAGCTTGTGATGGGCTAAGTTGAGACACCCCTGCAGGGATTTGAACTTTAGAAAGCCATGCCCGCGGTTATGGGCAGATGGGAATTTGTTAATGTCCGGTTGTAGAAAACCTAAAGCTTAAACTAAATTAAAATGCATCAACCGCGTGTGTAGCCGTGATGGTCTCTTTCCGGCGGAGTACGGGAAGTGAACACGGTGTTGGAGTTATGTGTGGCATAGGTTGTTCTAGGATCACTTCTTGATCATAGTTTCTCGACCGTGCTTTGCCTTCTCTTCTCGCTCTCATTTGCGTATGTTAGCCACCATATATGCTAGTCGCTTGCTGCAGCTCCACCTCATACCTTTTACCTACCCATAAGCTTAAATAGTCTTGATCGCGAGGGTGTGAGATTGCTGAGTCCCCATGACTCATAGATACTTCCAAAACCAGTTTGCAGGTGCCGATGAAACTGTGCAGGTGACGCAACCGAGCTCAAGGAGGAGCTCGATGAAGATCTTGTTTGTTATGTTGTTCCGTTTCCAGTTGATCAGTAGTGGAGCCTAGTTGGGACGGTCGGGGATCTGTGTAGCATTCTGGGTAGTCTTCTTTTATTTTGGTTCCATAGTCGGACCTTGATTGTATCTGGTTGATGTAATGCTTTATTCATGTAATTGTGTGAAGTGGCGATTGTAAGCCAACTATGTATCTCTTTCCCTTATGTATTACCTGGGTTGTGTGAAGATTACCTCACTTGCGACATTGCTTACAATGCGGTTATGCCTCTAAGTCGTGCGTCGACACGTGGGAGATATAGCTGCATCGTGGGCGTTACAAGTTGGTAATCAGAGCCTTCCCCGACTTAGGAGCCCCCCTGCTTGATCGAATCGCTGGCGTTGTTGAGTCTAGAAAAATGTTTTGAGTCATTTAGGATTATATATATATATATCGGAGAGTAGGATTCTTTTTACTCCTCAGTCCCTTCGTCGCTCTGGTGAGGCATCCTGACGCAGAGTTTTGACTCTTCTCTTCTCAAATTTCACTATTTTTTTTACGATCACGCGGGTATCTTGGAAACGTTCCGATGGTTTTGTGATGAGAACATTGTTCTTGGTGCCTCCTGACATTTAGGGGTTGTGGCAGTGTCCCGGGGAGTTGAGCTCCGAGGTGTTTTCGTCACAATTTTATCGTTGCAGTTCTGGAATATCTGAGTTCGCCGACATTGAAAATCTCTTTTATGCAGTTGTTGGTGAGATAACCTCGACGCCACCCAGTACTGGGGCGGGAGTTCGGGAGTATTGCCATAACTCGTATAACGGATGCTTTTCGAAGGTTGAGGTAAACGATTTCCGAAGGTTTCTTGGTTATGTGTTGAAAGATGGATACAGCTGGATGTAGGATTTGTTAGTTTTGGGTGAGATATTATGCTTCCCCTATATCCCCAACACCTGATTGCATAACCCAAAAGTTTCGGGAGTTTATAAGTGGGAATTCAAGTAGCTCCTAGGATATCTTTCCGACAGATGTATGATATGAAATTGGGGTTCGACGTCTAGTGGTCCGCCTATCCACGGTTGGTTTTACAGTGGTCTTGTTGTGTCTTAAAGAGTCCTTGGCTATGCTGACTCGGGGACGCTTCGTATGTCATGTGCACTGCCTTGTACATGATGGTGTTGTACGATCGAGCCCGTGTAGGCCCCACCACAAAAACTTTGGACGAAATCTCTATCATATGTTTGTTCTGGCTTATTCTGCAAGCCGATCCTTATTTTTGTTTTGAGTTGTGGTATTCGAGTTGCTTCGAAGTCAAGTGTTGATTCCATACCTTTCCTAAATGGTGTTCTCATACTCCGATGTGAATACTAATCCGTCCTAATAATCGAGATTGTCATGTCTATCCTTTCCAACCGGTGTGATTCTCTTCAAGATGATCCTATCATTTGAACATCAGAAGATCAATTATCAGTTCTTCTCAACGGTGTTCATTTCATTCGTCCAAAGCTGCCTTTGTTTTTCCCGCCCACCCACCCTTGTTTTATTCAAGGACTCATATATCTTAATCAAGTATCCAACTTATGGATGTGAAGTCTCTTCATTCCTTTCTTTCAGTGTTCTTATCCGGTGATTCTGATGAAGACTCTAACGAAGCTTCAAGTTCATTATTCTACATTCTTTTCTTCTCCGGTGGATTCAGTTCAAGCTTTGTTGATCATATCCTTTCCTCGTTTCAAATACCTTCTCATGCCGGTGCACCTCATATTCATTCATTTCTCGCTATTCATTTGTTCCGGAGTGCTGAGGATTTCTGAAGATTCGAGTTTCCATTCTCAATTCGTTCAAGCTTTTGCGAGGTTGTTATCTCATTCAAGCCTTTTAATTCAACCGGTGCAATCTATCATCCAAGCGACATTTTCAACGGTGTATCTTTTGAGTGGCCCTAACCCACAGGTCTTTTCCCAGGATCTTACCTGACTCTTCTTATTTTCCCAGAGCTATCCTCAAATTTCTTTTTGAAGTTTGACGTAAGAATGATTTACCATCAGTCAAATGCCTTTTCTCCAAAATCTTTCAAAAAATTTCATCATTGGCTCAACCTTTTCTATTTTTCATTCCGAAGTGCATCAACAATTCATGGCGGTGTTTCTCATCGTCATCCTCTGCATTTGAAGACCGAAGAAGATTTTCTCTCTCAATCTTGCTCCATTCTCTTCAAGATTCGTGATTCCAGCTTGTTGCCATCCTCTCATAATTGTATTCGATTGTGAGAATTCTTTTCACCCATCCGGAGTAATTCAGGAGTCTTTTTCAGTTTGATTCTCTGGAGCCCATCATCTCAGAATTATTCATTCTCAGCTTTTAGCTCTCGTTATCTAAATCTTACCGGTGCATCATTCAAATTTCTCTAATCACCTCGGGATCTCTTCGTTCACTTGTATCTAAATTCTATCAACTATCCTCGTTCATTTCATAATTCTTCCCGGTGTTCCTTTATCTTTCCTTCGGTCATTTTAATTCTTACGGTGGTTCGTGCAAGAGTTCTCGTCATTCGTTATCATATCAATTTGTTTGTTCTTCCAAATCCTAACGGTGGTTCGTGGAAGACATTCTGAAGTTTATGTTATATCTCTCTTAATCTTTTCTACGGGAATAAGTAATATGCCAAATCCGTTGATTGTCATCAATTTAATTGGTGAAGGATAAGCATAATGTAATTCTTATTCTTGTTTCATCGAGTGAACTCAATTCCCTATTCCGGAGGCTCATCAAATTCCTGATTTCAATTGTTTTCATCTTCTCTTTTTCCTGGAGTTCCAACCTTTTTCGATTATTTCACCACGGAGATTCATCTAAATCGGTACAAGGATTCACCTTGTGTTTTCAACTTCTCTTTCTTTCCGTTTGATCATTCGTTTGTTTAATGGAGTTCTGCATGAAGGTTCTACATGATGGTTCATCAAGGATTTAATTCCTTCTCGAAGTCTTCATCTACATTCTTTTCAGAGGAGCGCAAGCATTCTTCATCTTGCATCTCAAAGTCCAATTCGCTCTATCTTATGTTTTGAGGTGGTATTATGTCATTTTTGACAATTTCTCTGTGTTTCATGATTCACATGTTGTCAAGAATGAGATATTTTAAATCCACCAATCTCTTCGTTGGAGTTATCTTGTATCATGTTTCTCCTAAAGCCTTCTCTAAGGATTGTTGCTATTTATGGTGCTTATAAGTGACCCAAGTTCTTCATTTATCCTCCCGGCGAAATAGTCTCGTCCCTTTGTTTATATCAATCCAATCTATTGTTTCCAATAGTGGCAGAATTTCACCTCATAATTTTGAGATGTTTTTCATAAGCCCACTACAAGCTTATTCTTTTCGTTGTTGGTTTTCCAACAACTCCATTCAATCCTTCTTTCCATGCACGCTTTCAAATTCATTGGTGGTAGAAGTTATCATTTTCTTGTACTTTCTTTCTTCCTAACGATCTAACTTCTATTCCTTTTTTTCGGAGGCATTGTGATATTGCTCTCTTCAACCGATCATCTTGTTTTTGTCAGATCATGTTCAATTCCTTCCATTTACAGTCGGAGTGCTGCCCAAATTATATCATTCTTATTCCTTCTCTATCTTGTTAACCGGAGTGTTGTCGTAATTGATCCTTATCGTTCCTTGTACTTCTCGTTTCTACCGGAGTGCTTGCATGTACTTCTTGTTCATTGCAACCCTTTTCTCATGTCTTTCAACCTACAGGGTTCTCGTGATGTTCCTTGTTCCTCTTTCCTAACGGAGTGATTTTCCACTTCGTTCATCTTCATTGTATTCTTTTCTTTCAATTTTTTAACCCTCTCAAGGTTCTTTGGTTTCACTCGTTTGTCAAAGAAGCAACTTAGTTTTACCTCTTCTCTTTCTCTTCCGTTTTTCCCTCCGGTGCCATCCTAGATCTTGGGACGAGATCCTCTCATAGTGGTGGAGTGTTGTGACGCCCCGAGGCCGGTGTGCCAGGTGTCTTCCAGTTATTCGCCATCATTTCCATGTCATTTGCCTGCGTGTTGCATTTCATCATGTCATCATGTGCATTGCATCATCATGTTTTCGAAACTTGCCTTCGTCCGGGTCTCCCAGTTCCTTCCGTTGTCCGTTCTGAGGCCAGACTCACTTGCACGTGCCCGCGGCATGTCCGAAATATTATTTTATAAGTGGACGGAAAATAATCTTGGAATGGGAAGAAAGTTGGCGTGTGGTCTTATTATAGTGTAGATAGACCGCCTGTCAAGTTTCATCGCATTCGGAGTTCGTTTGATGCCCCAACGATTAACTATAGCAACAATATAGTCGGTCAAACGTCGGACGTTTTCGGTCTCCGGAAACAGTCGCCAGGCCTTCTCTCTTCTCTTTTCTCAGCCTGAGGCCTTCTGCACAGCCCGCAAGTTCCAATCGACCCCTCGCGTGCGCGTCCGAAACTTCCCCGGACCCGACACGGGCAGTCGTCACTGTTGTTCCCGGATCATCCCCAAACATCTACAAAACATCTCCATTTTGTTAAATTGGACTCCCTAGCTATTTATTCGCGACCGTCCGATTACGATCGGAGGGACGAGGTAGCCCCTAACCTAATATGTGAGGTATATATAGTCTCCCTTAGTCATTTTGGACAAACCCTAAAATCTAGGAGATGTGTCCCGTCGCCCGCTGCCGTTTTCCAAATCCTCCTCGAGATCTCCCCTGTCTGATCCACCCAACCAACCTCCTCCTTTTCCCCGATCCAGCGCGCCCGAGCTCCACCTTGCGTGCCCTCCTCTTCGTCCTTCCGGCTGCAGCAGACGAACAGGAGGCCTCGCGCCTGCCTCCTCCTTGTTGCCTCGCTCGAGCCCAACAGGAGAGGCTCCCCGGCCACCGAAGCTCTCACCGCAGACGAGCCTTGCCAATTCCCCCACCAGGTCAAGCGCTCCCCGTCGCTCCTCTTCCTCGCCTGTTTCTTCTCCCTCCATTTCTCCCTCTCTCTGCTCTTCACCAGTGACGCTGCCCTACAGGAAACACCGCCGCCATGGGAGTTCGCCGGAGTGGAGCTCCTTCCTCGATGCCGAGCTCTCCAAGCCCCGCCGCCAGGGACCTCATCCGCGCCCTGTTGACCCACGCCCATCTTCCTCGGAGCCAGCCTCCTCTGCATCTGCATCGCGCCCGAACCACTCGAAGCTCCAAGCTCCCCTGCCGGTGCATCCCGCCTCCATTCCGGCACTGAGAATGGAACCCCCGCTGTCGGATCCGTGCCCGCGCCCTGTTCCTGGTCGCCTCCACCTGGATCCGCCCCATCCTCTTTGCCGGGAGACGCCAGCGCCAAGTACCGCCCAGTCCCTGCTGCAGGAACGAGTCGAGGACGAACCGGGCTGTCCCGCGTTGACCCTCTGCAACAGCCACGTCCAGCCCCGATCCGCCAGCGCCTCGCCTCGATCTGGAGAGGCCCAGCTCCATCCCCTGTCGGGCCGCTCCTGCTAGCCTGCTTCCCCGGCCCAAGGCCCGCTGTGAGCAGCTCCCTCAGCCCCTCCTCTCTGTTCAGCCCAGCAGTGCACCAGATTCGGCCCATAGTGTTTTTTTCCGCTGCTGCGAATTTGTCTATTTATCCAGAGGTTTACAGTTTTATAGAAAAGCCCTTGTTGATCATGCATTTAATAATTCCACAACCGTTCATCGGATTGAAATGTTTTATATATGAAAAATGCTTAGAATTATGTGTAGGTTAATTATATGCCACTTTCATCCATGTTTAAAAGGTTTAAAATGTTGTTTGTTTAAATTTGCCTAAATAACTTGCTAAAATGATTTAATTCATAACTTAATAACCGTAGCTCCAAACCTAACAAACTTTATATGTAAATGGGGTAGAAAAATGCATAGTTTAACTTGGTGGCATCACTTTGCATGTTTAACAACTCTAAAATATGGTTTAGGGCAGAAAAGTACCAAACCTAATATATGCACATGAGGAGTTTCCAGACTTGTTGTTTTGTTGTTCCGGCCACATTTAAACTTGCCTAGATAGGTAGTTTTTCATCTGCTTCACCCTCTTGCTATGTTTAACAACATTTAATATTGTTGGGTACATAAACAAGATCGAACTAAATAAGTCACATGGTGTTTCGTCAATATGCAACAGAGTTGCATATTGAGCTCCATTTAATTTGTAGGATTGCTTGTTGCACTTTGCTTTGCCATGCCATGCTTCATTAAACCGGACATGCATCATACTTGGTTGTGCATCATGCCATGTCTATGTGGTGGTTGTTTACTATGTTGTTTGCTTCTTTTCGGTGTTGCTTCTTCGGGTTGGTTCCAATAATGTCGAGTTGTGAGGATCCGTTCATCTACGTCCATTTGTCTTCTTCATGGACTCGTTCTTCTTCCTTTCGGGATCTCAGGCAAGTTGACCATACCCTCGAAATCACTTCTATCTTTGCTTGCTAGTTTGCTCGCTCTATTGCTATGCCTATGCTGCGATACCTACCACTTGCTATATCATGCCCCCCCATATTGCCATGTCAAGCCTCTAACCCACCTTGTCCTAGCAAACCGTTGTTTGGCTATGTTACCGCTTTGCTCAGCCCCTCTTATAGCGTTGCTAGTTGCAAGTGAAGATGAAGGTTGTTCCTTGTTGGAACATGGATATTTGTTGGGATATCACAATATCTCTTATTTAATTAATGCATCTATATACTTGGTAAAGGGTGGAAGGCTCGGCCTTATGCCTGGTGTTTTGTTCCACTCTTGCCGCCCTAGTTTCCGTCATACCGGTGTTATGTTCCTTGATTTTGTGTTCCTTACGCGGTTGGGTTATAATGGGAACCCCTTGATAGTTCGCCTTGAATAAAACTCTTCCAGCAATGCCCAACATTGGTTTTACCATTCTCCACCTAGCCTTTTCTTTCCCTTGGGTAGGCCTGGCCAAGGGTCATCTTTATTTAAACCCCCCTGGGCCAGTGCTCCTCTGAGTGTTGGTCCAAACTAGAGCCCTGTGCAGCGCCCCCTCGGGGAAACTCGAGGTTTGGTTTTAGTTGTATGGAGCGCTCATCTGAGTGTGCCCTCAGAACGAGATATGTGCAGCTCCTATCGGGTTTGTCGGCACATTCGGGCGGTGTTGCTGGACTTGTTTTACCATTGTCAAGATGTCTTGTAACCGAGATTCCGAGTCTGATCGGGTCTTCCTGGAAGAAGGAATATTCTTCGTTGACCATGAGAGCTTGTGATGGGCTAAGTTGGGACACCCCTGCAGGGATTTGAACTTTCGAAAGCCGTGGCCGCGGTTATGGGCAGATGGGAATTTGTTAATGTCCGATTGTAGAAAACCTGAAGCTTAAACTAAATTAAAATGCATCAACCGCGTGTGTAGCCGTGATGGTCTCTTTCCGGCGGAGTACGGGAAGTGAACACGATGTTGGAGTTATGTGTGGCGTAGGTTGTTCTAGGATCACTTCTTGATCATAGTTTCTCGACCGTGCTTTGCCTTCTCTTCTCGCTCTCATTTGCGTATGTTAGCCACCATATATGCTAGTCGCTTGCTGCAGCTCCACCTCATACCTTTTACCTACCCATAAGCTTAAATATTCTTGATCGCGAGGGTGTGAGATTGTTGAGTCCCCGTGACTCACAAATACTTCCAAAACCAGTTTGCAGGTGCCGATGAAACCGGGCAGGTGACGCAACCGAGCTCAAGGAGGAGCTCGATGAAGATCTTGTTCGTTATGTTGTTTCGTTTCCAGTTGATCAGTAGTGGAGCCCAGTTGGGACGATCAGGTTCTGTGTAGCATTTGGGGTAGTCTTCTTTTATTTTGGTTCCATAGTCGGACCTTGATTGTATCTGGTTGATGTAATGCTTTATTCATGTAATTGTGTGAAGTGGCGATTGTAAGCCAACTATGTATATCTTTCCCTTATGTATTACATGGGTTGTGTGAAGATTATCTCACTTGCGACATTGCTTACAATGCGGTTATGCCTCTAAGTCATGCTTCGACACGTGGGCGATATAGCCGCATCGTGGGCGTTACAGAGAGTGAGATCTGATAGATATGATGAGATAATATTTTTGGTATTTTTATGATAAAGATGCAAATTAAAATAAAAGGCAATGAAAATAACTAAGTGTTGGAAGATTAATATGATGGAAGATAGACCCGGGGGCCATAGGTTTCACTAGTGGCTTCTCTCAAGAGCATAAGTATTTTACAGTGGGTGAACAAATTACTATTGATCAATTGATAGAATTGAGCATAGTTATGAGAATATCTAGGTATGATCATGTATATAGGCATCACGTCCGAGACAAGTAGACCGACTCCTGCCTGCATCTACTACTATTACTCCACACATCGACCGCTATCCAGCATGCATCTAGAGTATTAAGTTCATAAGAACAGAGTAACGCCTTAAGCAAGATGACATGATGTAGAGGCATAAATTCATGCAATATGATAAAAACCCCATGTTGTTATCCTCGATGGCAACAATACAATACGTGCCTTGCTGCCCCTACTGTCACTGGGAAAGGAGACTGCAAGATTGAACCCAAAGCTAAGCACTTCTCCCATTGCAAGAAAGATCAATCTAGTAGGCCAAACCAAACTGATAATTCGAAGAGACTTGCAAAGATAACCAATCATACATAAAAGAATTCAGAAGATCCAAATATTGTTCATAGATAAACTTGATCATAAACCCACAATTGATCGGTCTCAACAAACACACCGAAAAAGAAGATTACATCGAATAGATCTCCACGAGAGAGGGGGAGAACATTGTATTGAGATCCAAAAAGAGAGAACAAGCCATCTAGCTAATAACTATGGACCCGAAGGTCTGCGGTAAACTACTCACACTTCATCGGAGGGGCTATGGTGTTGATGTAGAAGGCCTCCGTGATTGATGCCCCCTCCGGCGGAGCTCCGGAACAGGCCCCAAGATGGGATCTCGTGGATACAGAAAGTTACGGCGGTGGAACTGTGGTTTTGGCTCCGTATCTGATCGTTTGGGGGTACGTAGGTGTATATAGGAGGAAGGAGTGCGTCGGTGGAGCAACAGGGGGCCCACGAGGGTGGAGGGCACACCTGGGGGGGGGGGTAGGCGCGCCCCCCCTACCTCGTGGCTTCCCTGTTGGTTGCTTGACGTAGGGCCCAAGTCTCCTGGATCTTGTTCGTTCCAGAAATCACGTTCCCGAAGGTTTCATTCCATTTGATATTCTTTTTCTGTGAAACTCTGAAATAGGCAAAAACAACAATTCTGGGCTGGGCCTCCGGTTAATAGGTTAGTCCCAAAAACAATATAAAAATAAATAATAAAGCCCAATAATGTCCAAAACAGAAGATAATATAGCATGGAGCAATAAAAAATTATAGATACGTTGGAGACGTATCAACTATCGCTACCGCTTAGTGATAAAGTAAAGCAATTACATGGCGATTGCATTTCATACAATAAAGCGACAACCATAAGGCTCCTGTCAGTTGCCAATAACTTTTACAAAACATGATCATCTCATACAACAATTTATATCTCATCACGTCTTGACCACATCACATCACAACATGCCCTGCAAAAACAAGTTAGACGTCCTGTACTTTGTTATTGCAAGTTTTACGTGGCTACTACAGGCTTTGATAACCCACAACTATAGGGGATCGCAACAGTTTACGAAGGTAGAGTATTCAACCCAAATTTATAGATTCGACACAAGGGGAGTCAAATAATATTTCAAGGTATTAGCAGTTGAGTTTTCAATTCAACCACACCTTAAGATTAATTATCTACCGCAAGTAATCGGTAGCAAAGTAATATGATAGTTTTGATAGTGGTGACAGCAGCAATAGTAGTGGTAACAGTGATAGCAGTAGTTTTGTAGCAAGTGTAACAGTGATGATAGCAGTAGTAACTTAGCAAAAACAATATAGGATAAATTCGTAGGCATTGGATCGGTGACTTGTTGGATTATATTCATCATGAGACAATTATAACCTAGGGCGATATGGCACTAGCTCCAGTTCATCGATATAATGTAGGCATCTATTCCGCAAATAGTCATACATGCTTTATTAAAAGAACTTGCATGACATCTTTTGTCCTACCCTCCCGTGGCAGCAGGGTCCATATTGGAAACTAAGGGATATAAGGCCTCCTTTTAATAGAGAACCAGAACAAAGCATTAACACATAGTGAATACATGAACTCCTCAAACTACAATAATCACCGGAAGAAGTCCCGGTTATTGTCACTCTGGGGTTACCGGATCATAACACGTAGTAGGTGACTATAACTTGCAAGATCGGATCTAGAACATGAATATAATGGTGATAACATAAACGGTTCAGATCTGAAATCGTGGCACCCGGGCCCAAAGTGACAAGCATTAAGCATGGCAAAGTCATAGCAAAATCAATCTAAGAACATAGTGGATACTAGGGATCAAGCCCTAACAAAACTAACTCGATTACATGATGAATCTCATCCAACTCCTCACTGACCAGCGAGCCTACGAAGGAATTACTCACTCCCAGTGGGGAGCATCATGGAATTGGTGATGGAGAAGGGTTGGTGATGACGAAGAACGAAGACCCCCCCCTCTCCGGAGCCCCAAACG
>NC_041392.1:148708069-148738178 GCF_002162155.2 Triticum dicoccoides
GGCGGCGGCTTCGTATCGTGGATTGCAATAATTCTTTTTCCCTGATTTTTTCTTCGAAAGTAGGATTTTATAGCGTTGGTTTCAGGGTCTGTGGGGCCACCAGGTGGGGACAACCTACCTGGGCGCACTTAGTGAGGGGGCGCGCCCTGGTGGGTTGTGCCCACCCAGGTGCCCCCCTTCGGTAGGTCTTGGCTCCGGAAATTCTTATATATTATATAAAAATTCCTCGCAAAGTTTCGTTCCATTTCGAGAACTTTTATTTCTGCACAAAAACAACACCATGGTAGTTCTGCTGAAAACAGCGTCAGTCCGGGGTTAATTTCATTCAAATCATGCAAATTATAGTCCAAAACAAGAGGAAAAACATTAGGAAAAGTGGATACGTTGGAGACGTATCAACTCCCCCAAGCTTAAACCTTTGCTTATACTCAAGTAATTCAGTTGATAAACTCAAAGTGAAAAAGAAAAACTTTTACGAACTTTTTTGCACTTGTTTGCATAAATAAGATTAAACATCATCCAGGTTTTCAGCCAACACTATAACTAACCATGCCGACAATAACTCTTAAAGATTATATTAACTCATATCAATGACATAATCAGCTAGCGAGCAATGATAAGACATCTCGAATGGCAACATGTTGTCAAAACAACCATGATATAATATGACAATAGTGGTATCTCGCTAGCCCTTTCTGAGACCGCAAAACATAAATGCAGAGCACCTTCAAAGTCCAAGCAACAACTAAACATTGTAATTCATGGTAGAAAAGATCCAGTCGTGATGCACCCAACATTAGCTACACACAATGCATAAGTCATGACAGTTGTGCTTTCTCAGTTTCTAGCACTTGTTTTAGAAGGTGATGACACACCATAAAAGTAAATAGATAGTCCCTTCGCAAAGGTGCGAGAGCTCAAAATTTTAAAACAGAGATAAATGATATTCTGAGACATGCACCCTTCTCATTTACTTCACGACTATCAGTTATCAATATCTCCCATGCTAAACAGGCTAGTGGCGTTTCTCAAGAGATCAAAGTAAAGGTTTTGACTCCACTGGGAGTTTTTGTTTGATTATTCGAGCGATTAACTCTTTTTGTATTTTGCAGTTTGGGACTGGGCATCCCTATTACCGCCATTTTCCCGTGCGATGGCGAGTGAATAAACACTCAACCTGAGAATAACCCGCTTAGCATGGAAGATACCAATCACCTCCTGTCGTTCCATAAACGATCCAGACACACAAAACATGATTAGTCTCATGTGTGTACTAGATCATGATGGCACGCGTTGTCGCACCCATCTATTTTGACAATTTTTTTATATAAATATTACAAAGATGTAGGCGCCAGAAATTTCTAGTTTTTCTTTTGACAATTCACACTATGGTCCCTCATTATAGGCAAGAAATATAAGTGAACATACTCAAGGAAATTGAATTGTGAAAAACGGAATCAGATCAAATCACAGCCAGCCAAAGGAAGATCATGTAAGTAAAGGCTTGTTCTCCTGTCTAGTCTAAAATTAATAATTAAGTTGCTTATTAGAAAAAACAGACGACCACATAAATATGTTTATACAGAACAATCGATGCACTATTTCAAATGTGCAAACTCTGAATAAACATTGAATTTTGAAGCATGCTTTATTTTTTTGAAGCATTTAAACATCAAATTCATGTGAAAATTATAGAAGACGGTACATTTCCTACCATGTCGCTTGAGGCTTGCTTTGGCTTTATTTTTTTTCCGAAACGAAGGCAAAAGATTTGCCTCATATATAAATAAGGGAGAGTACAGTTTTACAAGAGCCCACGAATACGGTCATTACTAGTGTGAGATCCCCGTTATCTCGTGTTAGCAAACAAGCATAGGGTCCAAAATAAGGGGCATTAAAAAAGTTGAAGGTTTAGCCTAAGTGTGGTTAGAAGTTGGACAAGAATAAATTGCACTCTAGTTACAAGGTAGGAAGCGGGCAGTGAACGTACATGACAAAGGGGTGCGGGTTAACTCGAGGAGAGAAAGTTACTAAGTATCCTTGTTCTACGTACTGCTAAGACGAGTGTAAACACATCGGCGGCTCTACCTCGTCCTTGGTATAATCTTCCATTCACATCTTTCGTGATTGTTCAGTCAGTCCCACGTAGATTATTGTACGTGTGCTTGGTGAGTTGGTGTATAAATTAGGGCGTCCTATACTGGGTTAAAAGCCCTGGTCTATACTAACTTCCAATGGCTTCTCCTAACTTGTTCTTGTGCATCCTCCTGGTCGTATTTGGCAGCCACCTTTCCACCATTTCTGCTGCAGGCGACGGCGAGCAAAGCTTCGTTGTGGTGTCAACCAGGTCATTTGAGGCACAAGATGTCTGCTCCACCTCCACATCCACAGGTACGCACATGAATTGAGCATGGCATAATTTTCGACGTTAATCAATCTACATGTTAGGAACATACAATATGACACTCGGATGTTTCTTTCAGTGACACCGCGGCCCAACCGTGCCGGCGCCGCTGTGCCGCTGGTGCACAGGCACGGACCCTGCGCCAAGTCGCCGTCCACCGACAAGCCATCATCTTTCGCCGAGGCGCTTCACAGAAGCCGCGTCCGCGCAGACTACATCATGAGCAGAGCACTTAGGGGGAGGGGCACCACCACCATCATGGAGATGCAGGAGCAGAAGGAGGGCAAGGTGAGCATCCCGGCGCACCTGGACACCTCCGTGGACTCGCAGGAGTACGTGGTGACGTTGGGCCTGGGCACGCCGGCCGTGGAGCAGGTGCTCCTCATGGACACCGGCAGCGACCTGTCGTGGGTGCAGTGCGCACCATGCAACTCCACCGACTGCTATCCTCAAAAGGATCCCTTGTTCGACCCGCGCAAGTCGTCCACGTACGCTCCCATCCCCTGTGGCTCCGACATTTGCAAGAGACTCCAGTCCGACCGCTTCGACAATGGCTGCAGCATGAACGGCAATGGCACCCAGTCCCAGTGCGGGTATCGAGTCGAGTACGGAGGAGGATTGAAGACCAGAGGCGTCTACAGCAACGAGGCGCTCACGATGGCGCCCGGCGTCGTCATCAAGGACTTCCATTTCGGCTGTGCATACAAGCAGATTGGCTCCGACGACAAGTCCGACGGCCTGCTCGGGCTCGGTGGCGCGCCCGAATCGCTCCCGGTTCAGACCTCCGCGGTCTACGGCGGCTCTTTCTCCTACTGCCTCCCGCCGGTGAGCAGCGGCACCGGGTTCCTCGCCCTCGGCGCGCCCAGCAACACCTCGGGCTTCTCCTTCACGCCTATGACCCCCTTCATGGATTACGCTACCTTCTACCTGGTGAAGCTCACCGGTATCAGCGTCGGTGGGAAGCAGCTCTGTATCCCGCCGAAGGTGTTCGAGGGGGGCCTGATCGTGGACTGCGGCAATATCATCTCACATCTGCCATCGACGCCCTATGCGAAACTGCAGTCCGCGTTCCGGGCGGCCATGGCAGCTTACCCGCTCATCCCGAGCGACGAGTACGACACATGCTACAACTTCACCGGATACAGCAACGTCACCGTGCCCAAGGTCGCTCTCACGTTCACCGGCGGCGTCACGATCGACCTGGATGTCCCCAACGGGGTTCTGTTGGATGGTTGTCTGGCCTTCACCGAGTCCGGGCCAGATGATTACGTCGGGTTCCTCGGCAATGTCCAGATGAGAACGTTGGAGATGTTGTACGACGTCAAGGGTGGTAGACTCGGATTCCAGGCAGGTGCCTGCTGATCCCTCAAGCTATACCACAATCGGGAGCTAGCCTACCAAAAAAATAAGATCGGTTTGCTGTTAACGGCTCGATTGCTCCAGAGTGGGTGTCCGTCTGATCATCCCTTCACTGTTATTTTTCCGTGTTTGTCCGATTTTATCCCGTCGTCATTTGTGATAACAGGATATATAATATAAGGACAGCGATGTATTCCAAACGTTCGCGCCTATATGATACTCCTTCTGTCGGTGTACAAAAAGAGGGGTACACTTTTTGTACCCCTATAACTGTGCATAGGCAGTCTGAGCCATGGGCACCACCACACCAAGCAAGGCAAGGGAGGTGAGCCAGGGTAAGACCGAAGCTCAAGAGAACTACGACGCCAAGGCCAAGACCACGAAGAGCAAAAGAGACGAAGCGGACTCCCCCGGCAATATCCTTGCCGGGAGACAGTTCTAGCAGCCCCGGCAAGACCCTTGCCGCGGCGACTCGTCCCGCGCCTACGGAGCGAATCACCCTTGAGTCCACTGCCCCCAAAGGGCAAGGATTCGGGAGACATCCCCGTGACAGCATGCAGATCTTCGTGAAGACATTCAAGATCAGATACGCACTAAGGAGACGACAACCCTTGGCGGGATCCCAGTCGAGAAAGATCACAAGGCCCCCGGCAAGCGCCTTGCCGGGGATGACAGCAGGCGCCTCGCCAAGACCCTTGCCGGGGCCCCGGCAAGACCCTTACCGAGGACACCTGCAGGGCCACCATCAGGCCCACGCCGACTAAACCTCCACCACCGCATGCATGCAGCTGCCGACCCAACCAGCTGGGCAGGCACCTGCGTGGCGGCATGCAGATCTTCGTGAAGACCCGCCACTGCGCCACCTCAGCTGCCTGCCTACCTACGTGGCATCGCAGGCGTCGTTGGCCAGGGCGCGTGTCGACACAAGAAGGAGCGGCGACGGACGAGGCAGATCTCTCCCCCGTCCCCGATAAAGCAAGGACACCTAAGCAAGATACATTAAATGCGCCTTGTCATGTAATGCGAGGGATAACCTCACATCAATGTACCCTTTCCACCTCCTGTGTGCCACTGTGGCAACCCCTTTTCCTATAAAAGGAGGCCCCAGGCGACCAGAAGAAGGATTCGGCTTTTTCGAGCTCCTCACGCCCCATAGCTAGCTCAAGAACACAGATATACAATCCACCAAAGCAGGAGTAGGGTTTTACGCATTCTCGCGGCCCGAACCTGGATAAACGAACCGTGTGCTACCTGTTAGATCCGCTCTTCTCACGACCCACCAACCATAGTAGGGATTCTTGTGATCCCATAGGTGTCGTTCCGCACCGACATCTCTGGCGCGCCAGGTAGGGGGCGCAGTTGTGAGAATCGGCTTTAGCAGTTAGTTCGGCGCTTCTTCATCAACATGGCGCCCAAGAAGAAGACGATGGTGGTGGTTGGCCAGTCAGAAGCCGGACAGCCCGTCCCGACGCGGGCGAGCAGCGGACCGGTCGCAGAGAGGACCCGGGGCGCTGCTCGCGAACACCAACACCATCCCAGCAGCCGGATTTTGGGAGGCGGCGATGTTTGTGCGCCTGTTAACGGGCCACACGTCGCCAAATCCAAAGGCGGAGCCAAGTCCTTCGCGGGTGGAGCGGGGCCTTCCAAGGTCATCGCCGCCCCGTCCGAAGGCGACGCGAGGGCCTCCAAGACTCCCACGCGGCGTCAACAGCGCGTTCCTCCCAGGCAGCGCGCGATGAACGGCGTAATCACGCCGAAGATCCCGGGCGTCGCCGCGGGAAGAGCCCCGAGCACCACTCCCGGGACATAGAAGACCTGCCCACTCGCCGAGGCGCTGGTGAAAACGGCATGCGACCGCGGGGTCTTGATAGAGCTCCTTCTGACATGGTCAGAAGTCAAACCGCGTCGCGATCCGTGCAGGTTTCGCTGCCACCGATGCCAGCAGAGGCCCTGGCGCGCGCGCAGTTGCTCCTCGACTTTCCTCCCACTACGGGGAAACTCGACGAATGGAGAGCCACTATCCGAAGCCTTGTTGCGGTGGCCAACAAAGACGAACCAAGTCCGGTGGGGCCCCCGGGTCGACGCTCCGATGAAGTCCCGCGGACCAGTGGTGGAAAAGCCGGCGGCGCAGCGACCACGGTGCATTCACCTCTTCCCCATATGGTACCGCGGACGCCGGCTCGTCGCGACGTCATGGGCGACGCCATCTCAATAGCATCGTCTGACCCGCAGACCCACTGTGACCAGCGCCAAGTTCTTCGGGAACGAGCCCATGAAGATGCTCGAACCACTATCGAGCGCCGGCGCGGAGCGCGCCACCAGTCAGACAGGCGAGCAGGGCCTGCTGTGAACCACCCGGCCCCGGAGAGCCCTGGAGGCCTACCTTACGAGATAGGCTGTCCGGCTTTTACCCGTGAGCTACGGCAGTTCCAGTGGCCCACTCACCGCACCTTCAAACCTGACATTGGCGAAAAGTACAGCGGCAAGACTCACCCGTCTGAGTTCCTCAGCATCTACACCATCGCGATGCAAGCCGCCGGAGCCCGCGACGATAAGGTGCTTGCGAATTACTTTCCATTGGCTCTTAAACCTAACGCCATGTCGTGGTTGATGCACTTGCCGGTAGACTCTATTTCCTCCTGGTCGGATTTGTGCCATGAGTTTGTGGGCGCCTTTACTGGGGTCACCAAGGCCATGGCCAAGCAAGCGACCTGCATGTCATTCCCCTGAAGGAAGGCAAGAGTCTACGCAAGTATATACAGAGGTTCAGCCAGGTACAGTACAATATCCCTGATGTTCACCCTGCCGCCATCATCAGCGTGTTCCATCAGAACGTGCGTAACCGCAAGATGCGCGAAGAACTGGCAATGAACAAGGTGAAAGATGTGGCAGAACTCTATGTTCTTGCTGACAAATGCGCCCGAGCTGAAGAGGGAAGGAAGTACCCCGGCGAAGATGCCGGCGTGGAAACCGACTCCACAGAGGAGGATACTGCCGCCCCGGTGAAGAAAGGCCGGCGCCGCAACAGGAAGCGCAAAGGTAAAGCTGTGCTTGCCGTCGAGGGATCTGGTGACTCCGGCTCCGCCAAGAAAACCAAGGCAGATGACCCCGGCAAGGAAATTGCCGGATGTGTCGCCTGCCGGGCCTTGGTGGCTGCCGAGAAGCCAGGAAACTCCGACAAGCAATACTGCAAGATCCATCGCACCAAAGGCCATGATCTCCAGAACTGCCGATAGGTAGAGCTCCTTGCTGAGAAGCAAAGGGCTGAATATGAGAGGCGAGACAAGGAGAAAGGCCAGGACGGTGCTGAGGGGTCCGGCAAGAAGCTTGACGGCCAGGCGGGCCGTCGCGGCAAAGATAAACAGCGGGAGAGGCCCGCCCAGGGCCGTGACAAAAAGCCAGAAGACAATGATCATGAAGAGGACGATGAGTCTGGTAACCAAGGATTTCAGAAAGCTACAAAGGCCATGTGCGCCGATGGCGGCGCCTCGCTGCATACCTCTCACCGCCAGCTTAAACAGTGGGCGCGTGAGATTACAGTGGCGGAACCGTCGTTTGATGCCCAAAGGCTGCTGAAGTGGTGCAGCACACCTATCATTTTTGACACTGAGGATCACCCTTATCGCACTACTGCAGTCGGGTGCTTGCCATTGTTGGTTTCACCAACAATACGCAACCTCAAGGTGACAAAGATGCTAGTCGATGGCGGGGCCGGTCTGAACTTAATCTCGCCTGCCGGGATCGAGAAATTGCAGATTCCTGATGAAGACCTCGAAGATACGGGCACGTTTCAGGGGGTCAACCTGGGAAGGAGTCAACCTAAGGGAAAGGTCACGTTGCTCGTGACTTTTGGGAGTGATCTGAACTACAAGACAGAAAGGGTTGTGTTCGACGTTGCCAAGATCCCCTTGCCTTACAACGGGATCCTTGGCCGCCCAACGCTGGCCAAGTTCATGGCGGCATCACATTACGCCTACAACACCCTGAAGATGTCGGGGCCTGTGACGATCATCACCATCCCATCAGACAAGAAGGATGCGCTAATTTGCGCTGACCAACTCTATCAACAAGCAGTTGCAGCAGCCGCCACTGCTAAGGCGCTTGCTCCTGCCGCTGGAGCCCTGGGAAGGCAAAAGAAGAAGACCGGTGAGACCTCAGGCACCCACTCCGGCAAGCGCACCTCTTTGGAGTGTAGCGCTCCCGTCGAGGACGTGCCAAAGAGCTCCGCTGACAGAAACAAGAAGTCCAGGGCCACACCGCCGGGAACCAAGAAGGTTTCTGCCAAGGAGGACGACACAGGAGGAGCTTTTACCATAAGCTCCACCCTTGACGACAAATAGGAAGACGCACTCGTCACCTTCCTGCGGGCGAATGTCGACGTGTTTGCATGGCAAGCATCCGACATCCCTGGCGTTCCCAGGAAGGTGATTGAGCACCACCTTGATGTCTGTCCTCATGCGCGGCCCGTCAAGCATAAGGTCAGAAAGCAAGCTTTGGAACGATAAGAGTTCATCACAGTGGAGATCCGGAAACTAGAAGCAGCGGGTTTGATAAGAGGAGTGCTCCATCCAACGTGGTTGGCCAATCCGGTGGTAGTGCGCAAGGCAAATGGAAAGTGGAGGCTGTGTATTGATTACACAGATATTAATAAGGCTTGTCCCAAAGACCCCTTCTCGTTGCCGCGCATCGACCAGATTGTTGACTCCACAGCTGGGTGTGATCTGTTATCATTCCTCGATGCCTACTCCGGCTACCACCAGATCTTCATGACAAGGGAAGATGAAGAGAAAACGACATTCATCACCCCATGTGGTACGTATTGCTTTATACGGATGCCTTTCGGGTTGAAGAGTGCTGGTTCAACATTTGCAAGGGCGGTCCAGATTGGTTTTGAACCCGAGCTCCATAGAAATATGGAAGCTTATATGGATGATATAGTGGTCAAAACCAAGAACAGGGAAACCCTCATATCAGATTTACAAGAAATATTTGCAAACATACGCAAGATCAATCTCAAGATGAACCCTGAGAAGTGCGTCTTCGGCGTCCCGTCTGGCAAGCTTCTCGGGTTCTTTGTGTCACATCGTGGGATAGAGGCCAATCCGGACAAGATCAAAGCTATAGAGCAGATTGAAGCGCCCAAGCGAGTCAAGGATGTGCGTCGGCTTGCTGGTTGCATTGCCGCCATGAGCAGGTTCATTTCCAAGTCTACCGAGCACGCCCTTCCCTTTTTCAAGATTTTGAAAAAGGCGGGCCCGATGGAGTGGACGCCAGAAGCCGAAGCAGCATTGCAAGATTTGAAGAGGTACCTCTCCTCCGCGCCAATACTAGTTGCGCCTAGGCCACAGGAACCGTTGCTGCTGTACCTGGCGGCAACGAACCAGGTGGTCAGCGCCGCACTAGTGGTGCAGAGAGAAATTGATGAGGAGGTAATAGCAGCGACGAAGCTTGATGCCGAGACGACGCAGCCGGTTGGAGTGCCGCCAAGGAAGAAGATGATGCAGCACCCGGTCTACTTTGTTAGCTCCCTTCTGCAGGGGGCTAGATCAAGGTACTCCGGTGTGCAGAAACTGCTCTTCGGCCTTCTTATGGCCTCGAGGAAGCTGCGTCACTACTTCCAGGTGCACGAAATCACTGTCGTCACTCGCCTCCCTTTGCAACGAATATTGCAAAATCCAGACGCAACGGGAAGGATCGTAGAGTGGGCACTGGAACTGTCCAGCTTTGGCCTCAAGTTTGAGAGTACCTCGACGATTCAAAGCCGAGTCCTGGAGGAGTTCGTTGCAGAATGGACCGCGACGCCTGACGAAGAAACCCAAGAGACTGCTCTCCCCGGCAAGGAGGCAAGTTGTGACTAGATCATGTACTTTGATGGAGCTTTCTCCTTACAGGGCGCTGGGGCTGGCGTACTGCTTGTCACGCCCACCGGAGAGCACCTCAAGTACGTGATCCAGATGCACTTCCCCAGGGAGGTGTCAACAAACAATACTGTTGAATACGAGGGGTTGCTTGCTGGTCTTAGGATCGCGGAAGACCTCGGAATTAAGAAACTCATCGTCAGGGGCGACTCACAACTTGTCATCAAACAAGTCAACAAAGATTACCAGAGCCCGTTGATGAAGGCCTACGTCGATGAAGTGAGAAAGCTGGAAGAGCGTTTTGATGGTATACAGGCGGAGCATGTTCCCCGAGCGGAGAACGACATCGCCAATTACCTGTCAAAGCGCGCTGCCCTCAAGCTACCTGTGGAACCAGGTACCTTTGTGCTTCAACTAACTCAACCATCCGTTGATCCATCAACAGAGCAAAACAAGAGGAGGAAATCAGGGCTCGGCAAGTACTTTCCCGCCGAGCTCCCCGGAGCCGCCGGCAAGGATGTTGCCGGAGATACTGAGCCCGCCACGGGACGGCTAGCTCCGGCGGAGCATCAAGCTCTTGCCGTCGAGACAGCCGCTCCTGTAGCGGATGAAACGCCTTTAGTCCTCGCCCTCGAGCCCCAGGCTCCAGCATGGGCACAGCATACCGTCCGATTCCTCCAAACATGGGAACTTCCTGAGGAGCAGGAAGAAGCGGAAAAAGTAGCCCGTCGCTCTACTATGTACCAGTTCGTCGATGACGTCCTGTACAGAAAGAGGCCGAACGGCATGAAATTGAAGTTTATCCCTTAAGAGGAAGGACTGGGGCTGTTGGCGGAGATACATGGAGGTATATGTGGATCCCACATCGGGTCAAGGGCCCTTGCCGGCAAAGCGTTTCAGCAAGGCTTCTTCTGGCCCACCGCCCTCCAGGATGCGACGACACTAGTCACCAGGTGTGAAGCGTGTCAGTTCCATTCAAAGAAGCTTTATCAGCCAGCTCAAGCCCTTCAAACCATTCCTCTCTCCTGGCCCTTCTCGGTCTGGGGGCTCGACATACTGGGCCCTTTCCCCCGTGCTGTCGGGGGCTTTGAGTACTTGTACGTCACAATCGACAAGTTCACAAAGTGGCCAGAGGTGGAAGCAGTGAGGAAGGTCATAGCTCAGTCAGCCATCAAATTCTTCAAGGGACTAGTGTGCCGTTTCGGTGTACCCAACAGGGTCATCACCGACAACGGTACACAGTTCAGAAGCCGCACCTTCATGCAATATACCCAAGACCTCGGCAGCAAAGTCTGTTTCGCTTCCGTTGCTCACCCACGAAGCAATGGTCAAGCTGAGAGGGCAAACGCTGAAGTACTGCGAGCCTTAAGGACAAAGACCTTTGACAGGCTGCACAAGAGTGGAAGGCGCTGGATTGATGAATTTCCGGCGGTTCTTTGGTCAATCAGAACAACACCAAATCGAGCCACCGGCCAGACACCCTTTGCCCTGGTATACGGGGCGGAAGCAGTTCTCCCCACTGAACTCATATACGGGTCACCTCGAGTACTCGCTTATGATGAGCTTGAGCAAGAGAAACTGCGCCAAGATGACGCAACGCTCCTTGAGGAAGATCGTCTTCGGGCGGCTGTGAGAGCAGCACGCTACCATCAAGCCTTGCGCCGCTACCATAGCCGCAAGGTTCATGCCCGAAGCTTTGAGGAAGGCGACCTTGTTCTTCGGCGCGTTCAATCGGCCAAGAATTCCAACAAGTTGACGCCAAAGTGGGAAGGCCCTTATCGGGTAGTACGAGTCACTAGGCCCGGCGCAGTCCGCCTGGAGACCGAAGATGCCATTCCGGTGAGTAACTCCTGGAACATTGAGCATCTTCGCAAGCTTTACCCGTAAGGCGCGGCTTGCCCCCCCCGGCAAGCCACCTTTTGTACGAGCCTTGTCGATGATGCATGTAACCCTTTGTACAAAGCCAGGCGCAGACCCTGAGCATAAGTAAATGAAGTGCTGGCGCCCTAAGTTATAGCATGCATGCTAGGTCGAGTCTCGTCCTTGGTTAGGGTTGATAGTGCTTAGCGGCGACTAACCCCTAGCTTAGAGGTCGAGTGTGCGTCTCTTTGTCTTTATTTTGTCTCCTTTGGTTCATAGGACACACAGATATCCGTGCTGAACCGCTTGGGGAGGAAAAAAAGAGGAACCGACCAGCATCTAGTCCCCGGCAAGCCAGTATTGCCGGGGGCTGCAAGAGCAAAGATTCACCCACAGCGAACCAGGGTTGCCGGGGACTGCAGCTTCAGATAAGTTCTTCATCCCTTATCATGCATTCCATTATGGACTGAGGTATGTGAAACCTTGTTTTCCCCTAAGCTACCGTGCTCCCATAACTCTAGGCCCTAGGGCTCGTTCCTAGGGCTAAGTTTGGTCGTAGTCGCGGCAGCGAAAGGATGAAACAAGGAGCCTGAACCCGCCTCGTCCCTGCCTCCGCCAAGGGCGTGAGGAAGGTCGAGCGAAGTGGGGAGACGACAAGGCCTGCTGCCGGGCAAGGAAATGTTTATCTTAAAGATATCAAGGATTTATTTCCTGCTGTGGGTTTCACCCACAAACAAATGACCCGGCAAGCATCCCTTTTTCATTAAAAACATTTCACTCAGGTACAGTCCATAGGGAATGAAAAACATGAATGATGGGATTACAAGTTTTAGATTCAACAAAGGCCTGAAGGCTTACAAACTAAAAAGAGATAAGGTGCCCGTAATCCCTTTCTTGTCCCTCTCCTCAGGAGGCAGGTCAAGGAGGCAAAAGGGACGAAAGGAGTGCCTAGGCGAGCTACGGGTGGCAGAAGACACCAAGAGAACATCTTGGTGGCCGTCCAAAGGCTGGATGGTGATGGCGGCGCCGGAAGCAGAGCTCGAAGATGAGGCGGCAGGACGTCAGCACGTGTTGAAGGCGTCGATGCCCGCGTACTCCGACTTGACGGCCTTGCCGCCCGCCCTCTTCCTCTTCCACAGCCTCCCAACGCCAGCCGCCCGAGGAGACGACCCCGAGAAGTTCAGGGAGTCGGCGACGCGGATGATGGGGTCGCCGGTGCCGCACGGAGCGGCACCCGACACCTAATCGGACCCGTCATCCTGCCGCCTACTACCCCCATCGTCATTGCCGCTGTCCTCCTCGTCACTCCCGCCCGAGGAGGAGTCTTCACTATCAGAAGAGCTCTCCACGCAGCATCTTGCATGGGTCCCAAAGCACCCGAAGACCTTGACGGAGAGAAGGTCACCCTCCATCAGCTTAAAATGGAGAGTGAGCCCCTCCGTTAAGTGGTGGATATGAGCAAACGTCTTTCATCCCCGACCAAGATACATCACGTGAGGGGCGGGGAAGTTGACGCAGGCCCGCGGGCCACTGATCCCGCAGCCCCTCATGTGCAGCCACAACGACTCTGGCGAATCCAGCTCCATCTCCCGCGCAAATGGAGTCGGGAGACGAAGGCGACGGCACGGCGGCTGGCGCAGCCTGACAAAGAACTCACAAGGGTCATCCACAACGTGGCCCTCCATTGGAGGAGGAGCTGGTGGTGGAGGCGAGGCCGGCACGCCGCCCCGTCCTCCTCTTCCCCGAGCGCCCCGGCCTCGTCCACGGCCTCGCCACTCCCCTTCCCCTCGCGGCTGGCTCTGCCACCGCAGGCGCAGGGGAAGGAGGGGCGCGCTGTTGAGCGGCGACCCTCGCCGCCACTGTTGAAGGACTGGGGTTCCCTCTCTCAATGACAGATGGAAGGGAGGAGCAGAAGCTGAAGGAAGAAGAAGATGAAAGAATGCGGGACACCGTCCCCCCTCCTGCTCTTTATAAAGGATCGGGGTTGGGGCTCGGCCGCCCCGCTCGGCCAATCAAGACACAGGAGGCACAGGGAGCCAAGGCCGACCCGCTGCCCCAACCAGCGACGACCCGGTTTCCCGCCTCTACCGTTTGCCACCCAAGCGCATCGGAGACACGTGACGGACGTGTAGAACCGAGGGGACGGGTGAGGCGACCTCTCCCCACCCTGTGATCATGGGGAGTTGACGCCTCGAGGACCACGCCTCGGCCCCATTCAGTAAATGGGCCGCGCCTCCACGCCTCCCTCCGTTTATGGGGAGAGCGCGAACCGCCCCTTTACTACGACATGACGCATGCGTGCAGAGCCCAACCCCACGCATGCTGCCCACGTCACACGAACCTCCCCACGCCGTGCCACGCGCGGGAGTCGTGGAAAGCGCAGCGCGCGAAGAATCTTACCGCGGTAAAAACTGCCCCGCCTGCCCGCGCACTGTTTTTGGGCCTAGCCCAAACAACGCGTTGCGCTTATGTGTGGACCATGCCCGAGGGCTCCTGTCGGTGTACAAAAAGAGGGGTACACTTTTTGTACCCCTATAATTGTGCACGGGCAGTCTGAGCCACGGGCACCACCACACCAAGCAAGGCAAGGGAGGTGAGCCAGGGTAAGACCGAAGCTCAAGAGAACTACGACACCAAGGCCAAGACCACGAAGAGCAAAGGGGACAAAGCGGACTCCCACGGCAAGATCCTTGCCAGGAGACAGTTCTAGCAGCCCCGGTAAGACCCTTGCCGCGGCGACTCGTCCCGCGCCTATGGAGCGAATCACCCTTGTGTCCATTGCCCCCAATGGGCAAGGATTCGGGAGACATCCCCGTGGCAGCATGCAGATCTTCGTGAAGACATTCAAGATCAGATACGCACTAAGGAGACGACAACCCTTGGCGGGATCCCAACCGAGGAAGATCACAAGGCCCCCGGCAAGCGCCTTGCTGGGGATGACAACAGGCGCCTCGGCAAGACCCTTGCCGGGGCCCCGGCAAGACCCTTACTGAGGACACGTGCAGGGCCACCATCAGGCCCACGCCGACTAAACCTCCACCACCGCATGCATGCAGCTGCCGACCCAACCAGCTGGGCAGGCACCTGCGTGGCGGCATGCAGATCTTCGTGAAGACCCACCATTGCGCCACCTCAGCTGCCTGCCTACCTATGTGGCATCGCAGGCGTCGCTGGCCAGGGCGCGTGTTGACACAAGGAGCGGCGACGGACGAGGCAGATCTCTCCCCCGTCCCCGATAAAGCAAGGACAACTAAGCAAGACGCATTAAATGCGCCTTGTCATGTAATGCGAGGGATAACCTCGCATCACTGTACCCTTTCCACCTCCTGTGTGCCACTGTGGCAACCCCTTTTCCTATAAAAGGAGGCCCGAGGCGACCAGGAGAAGGATTCGGCTTTTTGGAGCTCCTCATGCCCCATAGCTAGCTCAAGAACATAGATATACAATCCACCAAAGCAGGAGTAGGGTTTTACGCATCCTCGCGGCCTGAACCTGGATAAACGAACCGTGTGCTACCTGTTAGATCCGCTCTTCTCACGACCCCGCGCCCCGCCAACCGTAGTAGGGATTCTTGTGATCCCATAGGTGTTGTTCCGCACCGACACCTTCCGTCCCATAATATAAAAACGTTTGTCAAAAACGTTCTTATATTATGGGACGGAGAGAGTAGATCCGAACGATCCCGTCCCGCCTCCCTGGCGCGATTCCTTCCTAATCTTGATCGATCCTATCTCGCCTCCCTCGATTTCTTCGTAATCAGCACGATTCCTTCCTTTTAATTTCTCCCACTCAAGGGCCGATTCCTTCCTAATCCCGATCGATCCTATCCCGCCTCCCTTGATTTCTTCCTAATCAGCACGATTCCTTCCTTTTTATTCCTCCCACTCAAAGGCGACAAAAAAGAAAATTTGGGTAGAGAGGATTCGAACTCTGCCCTCTTGTATCAAGTACTAATCCAACTACGAACTCACCTTATGTCATTTCTTGTCTAGCAAATTGGACTTCACCTACTTGATCATTACTTACCGCTGCGTTTTTTTCTAGATATAAAGAAGAAAAAAATACAAAGGAAAATGCGTGCACATGGGATTTTCTTCGATTTCTTCCTAATCCTGATCGATCCTATCCCGCCTCCCTCGATTTCTTCGTAATCAGCACGATTCCTTCCTTTTTATTTCTCCCACTCAAGGGCCGATTCCTTCCTAATCCCGATCGATCCTATCCCGCCTCCCTCGATTTCTTCCTAATCAGCACGATTCCTTCCTTTTTATTTCTCCCACTCTAGGGAGACAAAAAAGAAAATTTGGGTAGAGAGGATTCGAACTCTGCCCTCTTGTATCAAGTACTAATCCAACTACGAACTCACCTTATGTCATTTCTTGTCTAGCAAATTGGACTTCACCTACTTGATCATTACTTACCGCTGTGTTTTTTTCTAGATATAAAAAAGAAAAAAATACAAAGGAAAATGCGTGCACATGGGATTGAACCCATGATCTCTACTCCAAATGTGCAACACACTAACCAGCTCAACCAACTATAATTTACTGCATATAAACTAGATATTGGAACCTTCTTTACTTTTATATCAATATTTTCTTTTCTTTCCTTAACTTAAGTTACCAACCCCGAGGTTACATAAAGTTAACAGCCCTACGGTATGATGTTTGAACAACTTTGTTATATTGGGTCAGGGTTACCATGGTGTTGATCATAAATTATCATGTGTGCGGCATGTAAAAAACCATGTTATCTACACAGAATTTACCGGGCTATATTTTCAGCAACTTTTTCTTGGATCAATGTTACCACGATGTTTGTACATAAGTTATCAGGTCCGCGGTGCCTAACTTACCATGTTATTTACACGTAAGTTATCGGCAATATGTTTTTTCAACAAATTCTTTTTCCTATGCCTAAAAAAGTTACCGCATTGTTTCTACGCAAATTATCAAGTTTGAGGTGCATATATTACCATGTTATTTGCACATAAATTACCGGAGCTATGTTTTTAACAACTTTTTTCCATGGGTTAAAATTACCTCATTTTTTTACCGAAGTTATCATCTCTACGGTGCATATATTACCATGATATTTGCACGGAAGTTACCAGGGGTATGTTTTTCAACAACAAAAAATTCCCTAGGTGAAAAGTTATCACGGTGTTTGTACGCGAGTTATCAGCTCAACTGTGTGTATATTATCATAGGAATTACAAAGAAGTTACCAGAGGCACGTTTTTCGACAACTTTTTTCCTGGGTGAAAAAGGTATCGTGATGTTTGTACTTGAATTATGAGCTCTGCGGTGCGATACATATCATGCTATTTACACAAAAATTATCAGGGATATTTGTACATAAGTTGTCACGTACACGGTGCAAATATTACCATGCTATTTGGATAGAAGTTACTGACGGTACATTTTTCAACAACTTTCTTCTCAGGCAAAAAGCTATTACTCTGTTTGTGCATGAGTTATCAACCTTATTGTGCCTATATTACCATGCTATTACACAATAGTTATCGGGGGTATAATTTCAACAACTCCCTCTGGGGGTCAAGCTTATCGTGGCGTTTGTACGTAAGTTATCAGGTCTATGATGTGTATATTACCATACTATCAGACAAAAATTACCAGGGAATGTTTCCAATAACTTTTTCCCCTCTGAATCAAAAGTTACCATGGTGTTTGTGCAAATAGTTATCAACTCCGCTATGCGCAAATTATCATGCCATTTACATACAAACTATCGGGGATATTTTCAACAGGTTGTTTTCCCTTAGATCAAAGTTAACCAAAAAAAAGTTTTTGTACGTATGCCTAATTCCACAATTTATAGCCCAGTACGAAATAATGTACTAGAGAAGGCCAACAAACGATAAAGGAGTAACTTTTCTTTTGCTTCAAATAGAAAGTTTCCATTTAGAAGACAAGAAAATGATATTAGGTGAGTTGGTTATTGGCACAATAAATATAATTTTTTATTCCTTTTATGCTGAGCAATAATCAACACGAGAAAAAACAGCGGAGGGAGTGTTTCGAGTGGAAAAAAAGGAAGTTAGGATCGAGCAATGATCAGCATGAAAAAAAGCGAGGGGAGCGTTTCGATCGGGGAAAAAATTAGGCAGTTACCGATCAGTGGGGGAGAAATATCGCGGGGGTTTCTCGATGCTGATGTGCGGCAAAATACTCGTTAGGATCTATTCCCAAGATCCTAACGTTCGGAAGTTACATATCCCGATAATATAATGACTGCTTTACATTTTCAAAGTCTGCAACTAAGCAAGTACTATCATATGCAATACCTTGAGTCTACCTTAAAGATGCATATACTTAATGGTACAATCCAATACTATATTAATGCAGGTATATCATAATTAATAACATCTGGCCTTTAATCCGGTGGGCCTATTTTTGTGAACGTACTAGAACCTTTAGACCTTTATAATCCAGGTGGACCCATACTGTACGCAACAGATTAGTATATGTAAAAAGTACTTGATGGTATCACTAGAAAATAGATAAATAACCTAAAAATCCCACAAATCTACCATCCTCTAGGGTTTCCTAGAGTCCACCTATTCCTAGAGAACCATCCTCTAGGGTTTCCTAGAGTCCACCTATTCCTCCGACAGCGACGCCAGAGTCCACCCAACAAATCTAGCGATTGGATCAGCGATCGCGGCAGGCGTCTCGCAGGCCGTTCTCCAGGGAACAAGACGGAGGTGTTGCATGGCGGATCTGGATCCCAAGGATGACCGGGGCGGTAAGAAGGAAGAACAAGGCGGGTTAGGGTTTAGGGAAGGCAAGGAAGGGGCTGAAGGTCAGTCGAAGGAGCGCAAGGCAGCCGCCGCTTCGGGTGGGGGAGTGTCTATGGAGACTGCGGAAGACGAGGACATAGTAGAAGATCGGGGGGCGGATGCTCATGGATGGGATCAATTTGGTCCAGATCAGGAGTTGGAAGACGTTTTTGAGGGCCTAAATCTTCATGGGGAGGAGGAGGAGGATCTTGATATATCAGGGGAGGTAGAGGGGTTGATTAAGGAGGTTAGATGGCTGTGCTTATTTAGGGTTCATACGATGAGGCCGTTCAGCCATGCGGCGTTACTGAACTCGATGAGGAACGCATGGGCTTGTGCCCAAGGAGTTAGCTTCAATATCAAGGGACCGAACCTGTTCTTGGCGCAATGCCATTGACTTGGTGATTGGAAGCGTGTCATGGAGGGAGGCCCTTGGCAATTCAGGAGGGATCCGGTAGTCATCGTGGAGTATGATGGTTTCACTAATGTCTCTGAATATGCCCTGGACATGTATCCCATCTGGGCGAGGATCAAGGGGTTGCCGGATGGTCTAACAAGGAAGAAGGCTCTAGCTGAAAAAGTTGCTAAGAAGGTTGGGGAGCCGCCGTTTACTGTGGTAGTTAACGAAGGGAGAATTAATCCCTCCACCCATCTAAGGGTCAGGGTTTTTGTGAATGTTCAGAAGCCGTTGGTGCGATTTGTGAGTATAACTCTCAAGGAGATGAAAAGGTATCCAGTCACCTACGAGAAGTTGCCGGATTTTTGTTACTTCTGTGGCTGTATGGGTCATGTAGTGGAAGAATGTGGCGACGGGATTCATGACCCAGTTGATTGTGAGTGGGGAGACTGGCTCCTTTGGACTAATGAGCCGACGATGGCAGGTGGTGCTGGGGGTCGTGGAAGGGGCTGGTCGGCTACGGGCCAAGGGGCGAGGGGGGTAGGTCGGGCGGGTCGTGGAGGTGGGAGAGGAGGTGGAGGTTTGGGAGGTAGAGGAGGAGGTGAGACACAGCCGGATAGGAGAGATGAAGTTGCTCAAAGGGTGGGGGATGGCGCTCTTGCTACCCCGGGGACTATAAATATTGGCGATGATGATACTCGTTCGGCTCATAAGAGGCTTATGGGTTCTGATGGTGTTGTCATGGTGAGGGGGTAGCCAATGCCGAACCTTGTAGGGAAAGTCCCAAATACAGTTCTTATGCTAGAAGGAGGGGGCGGTGCAGGGGTGAATGAAGCGGCCCCTTCGTCGTCTACAGCTGATAGGGTGCCCATTGTGAAGAGAAGGAAGCAGGGGGATGATGGGGGTGATGATGACACAACTATGAATGATGAGGCGGCCTCCTTCGAGGGGGACCGCCGGGCCCAATGAATATCTTAAGTTGGAACTGCCGGGGAGGGGGGAATTCCCGGACAGTTCGTGAGTTAGCGACTATCTCACAGTCGCATTCCCCCACTATGGTTTTCTTATGTGAGACTAGACAAAAGGCGGAGAAGATGAGGAGAATCCGTCACCAATTGGACTGAAGGGTTTTACGGGAGTTGATAGTAATGGCATGAGTGGTGGATTGGCTTTTTACTGGCATGAGTCGTATGAGATGGAAATATTGGAAAAGGAGGATCGATTCATCGACGCCCTAGTGCGTACGCAGGAAGGTGCAGACAGGTGGAGGATTACATGTGTATATGGAGAACCGCGTGTGGAAAATAGGCATCTCATGTGGGAAAAATTGCAACGTTTGAAGAATACAAATGACATGCCATGGCTTGTGGTGGGTGACTTTAATGAGGCTATGTGGGACTTTGAACATTTTTCAGCTACACCAAGGGGTGAACCACAGATGATTGCCTTCAGGGATGTTCTGGAAGTGTGTGAGCTTGTTGATCTTGGCTTTATAGGTGTACCATACACATACGATAACAAGCGTGGTGGATCGAACAATGTACAAGTTTGCCTGGATAGGGCCGTGGCGACAAATGCATGGATGAATCTATATGCTTTTTCTTCGGTTCTTCATGTGGTTTCACCGTGTTCTGATCATGTGATGCTCGTGGTGAAGGGTGAAGTGGATACATGGCCGGTTGGAGTTAAAAGTCGGCTTTATGAGATGTTCTGGGAAAGAGACGCTACACTACCTGATGTGGTGAAAGAGGCATGGGATGCGGTTGGTGCTGTTGAGAACTTAGCCCAGCTGCGGGATGCGCTCTCCAAAACGATGGCTACCCTGAGTTCTTGGAGTAAGAAGTTCGGCAATGTTGCATGTGAACTTGCCAAGTCGCGATCTCAGTTGGAAGAATTAATGCATATGAATGCTGACAGGCAGGACATTAGGAGAGTGACGGACAAAATGAATGAACTGCTCTATCAAGAAGAAATGCTATGGTTGCAAAGATCTAGAATCATTTGGATGAAGGAAGGAGATAGAAATACTAAATATTTCCAGAGCAAGGTTGTATGGAGGGTAAGGAAGAACAAGATGCGAGAACTGATGGATAGTATCGGTGTGGTTCACACAGATCTTGGTACAATGGGAAGGATGGCAAATGAATATTTCCATAGCATTTTTGCTGCCGACCCTTCTCTTGATGCTACACCGATCCTAAATTTACTTGAAGCTAAGGTATCGGAGGCGGATAACATCAAACTTTGTGCACCCTTTTCTGATAAGGAGATTTCTGATGCGTTGTTTCAAATTGGCCCCCTCAAGGCACCGGGTCCGGATGGTTTCCCGGCCAGGTTCTTCCAACAAAATTGGGGTACTCTCAAGGAGGGTGTCCTTGCAGTAGTAAGGGAGTTTTTTCGCACAAACGTTATGCCTGAAGGGGTAAACTCAACGTCCATTGTGCTAATCCCAAAAATTTCCAACCCTTCTAGGATAACTGACTATAGGCCTATAAGCCTCTATAACGTCATTTATAGGGTTATTTCCAAGTGTTTGGTTAACAGGTTGCGCCCGCTCTTGGATGGCCTTGTTTCTCAGGAGTAGAGTGCCTTTATACCAGGGGGGATGATTACTGATAACGCTCTTGTCGCCTTTGAGTGTATCCATTATATCAAGCAGGAGAAGGACCCGACAAAGAGTTTTTGTGCGTATAAGCTGGATCTATCTAAGGCGTATGATAGAGTTGATTGGGCTTTCTTGAGGCAAGTGATGCAAAAGATGGGTTTCTCTCAGCGATGGGTGGACTGGATAATGTCATGTGTCACGTCGGTGAGATATTCTGTCAAATTCAACGTAACCCTCTTGGATTCATTTGCACCGTCACGTGGGCTTCGACAAGGTGACCCTCTCTCTCCGTTCTTATTCTTGTTTGTGGCGGATGGTTTGTCAGCAATCTTGAAGAATAAAGTTTTGATGAGGGAGATCACACCAGTTAAAGTTTCTAGGAGAGGACCGGGTATCTCCCACTTGTTGTTCGCTGATGAGACATTGCCGTTTTTTGAGGCGTCTAAAGTTCAGGCAGAAAGAGTAAAAGAGGCTCTGGACATTTATGGAAGTGCAACAGGCCAAAGTCTCAACTTTAGTAAATGTTCCATGTTCTTTGGGGAGGCTTGCCCGAATCCAGTAAAGGAGGAAGTAAGGGGCGCCCTACAGGTTATTACCCTTCTCTTTGAGGAAAAGTATCTAGGGTTGCCTACTCCGGAAGGCCGTATGTCCAAAGGTCGCTTTCAGAATTTACAGACTAGCCTTACAAAACGGTTGATCCAATGGGGTGATGGACTCTTAGCTCAGCCGGGCCGAGAAGTATTGATCAAGAGTGTTGCTCAATCCTTGCCAACATACATTATGGGTGTTTTCAAACTCCCGTTCCCAGTATGCGATGATCTTACACGTATGGTAAGGAACTTTTATTGGGGTTCAGCAGAAGGTAAACGGAAGGTTCATTGGAGAGGGTGAGATCATTTGTTGTAGCCAAAAGATAGAGGAGGTTTGGGGTTTCGTGATTTTAGAATATTTAATCAAGATTTATTGGCTCGACAGGCTTGGAGACTGTTAACCAAACCAGAAAGCACGCTACTACCCATATGGTAAGTTGGAAGATACTGTGTTCTCAGGAAATGCATCTTCTTCGTGGCAAGCTATTTGTCACGGGCTGGAGCTGTTGAAGAAGGGGCTAGTATGGAGGGTGGGGAATGGGAGAAGTATTCGGGTGTGGCGTGACAACTAGATACCTAGACCCTTCTCTTACAAACCAATTTCCCCCCAAGGAAGATGCCGTATTCGCTTCGTCTCGGACTTGCTGAATGAGAATGGTTCTTGGAACTATGGGCTTATATCTCACTATTTTCTGGCAGCGGATGTGCATGAAATTTTGAAGATCCGAGCGTCTCCTAGGCTGGGAGATGATGTGTTGGCTTGGGGCCCGGATAAGAGGGGAGTATTCTCAGTTAAATCTGCATACACATAGGCGTTTGATATTGTGCACCATGCGACGACTGCTTCGTCGAGCTCAAACCCATCCGGGAGTAGATCTTGCTGGAGTTTTATTTGGAAAGGGTGGGCTCCTCCTACAGTTCGGACCTTTGCGTGGCGGCTGGCCACTGATTCTCTACCAACGTGGCAGCGGAAACATCGTATAGGCCTTGAAACATCGAGCATTTGCCCGTTCTGTGGGGTTGAAGAACAAGATAATTTCCATCCGTTCATTAATTGTCAGCTTGCCCGTGATCTTTATTTAGCCATGGCGACTGTATGGCCACTATCAGACCAACATTTGATACTGAACAATGAGAAGGTGTGGCTGCTGCATGTACTTGCTCCTTTGAATGAGGTTGGTCGGATGATGGTGTTGTTGATTTTCTGGAGGTGTTGGTTTATCCGTAATGAGGTGGTTCATCACAAGCCGGCCCCTCTCATGGAAGTTTCTATTAGATTCCTCCGAGAATAATTGGACTCCCTCATTGGAATTAAGCTATACCCTCAAGCGGATCCAGCAAAAGGTAAATCGTGTATCATCTTCGATGTACCGGCGCCAGCAGCGCATGCTAATGTCCAGGTGCCAGAGAGTTGGAAACCTCCTGAGCCCGGATGGCTGAAGCTTAGCACGGACGGCTCGTTTGTTTCATCGGAGAGGGCGGGAGCGGGAATGATCCTAAGAGATCATCATGGTACTATTAATTTCTCAGCATGCCGGGCCTTGTTCTCTTGCAGGGACGCTTTGGAGGCCGAACTCTGCGCTTGCATGGAGGGCCTTTCATTAGCCATCCAATGCAGCGACCTGCCTATAGCTATGGAGCTGGATTCTATGGAAGCAGTAACGATGATTTCATGTGTGGATGATGATCGATCGGTGTATGCCTCCATTGTGAGGGAGATCAAGCATTTAAGGACCCTTAGACAAACTTGTATTACTCATATTTCTAGATCGCTTAATAAGGCTAGTGACTGCCTAGCTCGATTTGCTTTGGCTCAAGGTAGAACTATGACTTAGTTGGGGTCAGGCCCAGACGAGGTGGTGAGGATTGCCTCTGATGATTGTAATGACATTATAAGTGAGTAATACAAGTTGTTTTACCCGCAAAAAATCCCACAAATCTGGCCTTTAATCCGTTGGGCCTATTTCCGCCAACGTACTAGATCTTTTAGATCTTTGTAATCCAGGTCGACCCATACCGTATGCATCAAAATCACAATCAATCTCATAAACGACAAGGACCCATACCCTCCAACCTAGGCACGAAAATCACAACCAATCTCTTGATCCTAATCCATGCAAAAAAAAATCCCTTGATCCTAATAGGTTGGACCATCCCACCCACGTACATCTACACTTAAACTCCCGATCCAAACAGGTAGGACCATCCCAGGATTAAAAACCATCACACAGGTGAAGAAATGTATAACTCTAATGATCCAAAAACTCAAAAAAAAAATGTGTAAAAAGGTACAATCTGTGGAGAGCGAGCTTGTGGTGCTCATTTTTTCAAAAAAAAAAAGATCAAAAACAAAATTTAGAAGTCTAAAAGAGATTGAATCTTTTTTTGTGGAAACTTGTATGTGTTCACTATGGATCCCATGAAAATTTGTGTGAAAAAACACAATTGTAAGCTGTACAAAAATAACAAAATTCTTGCCCAAACACAAAGTGTCCCATTTGAAAATATATATTTGTCTCTTTTTGTACACCACATGTGAAAGTAAAATGTTATGAATTTTTGCACATATGTAGTATACATGTGTATATGTTTGTAAAAAAGATTCAACTTTTTTTGCTTTGTAGAAAATGTTTTTTTAATGGGCACCAAGGTGCCCGAGCACCATTTGCATTTTTCAACAATCCGTTGTGTTTTCTTCTTTAATGATCCCAGAAAAAAAATAACTCTAGTGTTCCCAAATTTTTCGTGTTTTCTATTTTATTGTTCACATATTTTAGAGAGTTCATGAATTTGGAAAATGTATTAAAAATAGCTTGAATTTCAAAAAAAAGTTCAGAATTTTTATATAAAGAATTCACATGTTAAAATGAAAAATAAAAAGGAAATATATAAATAGAAAAAGGAAAATAATAGAAAACCCGAAAAAAACTGCTCAAAAACCCAGAGAAACTGGACGAAACTTCTATAAGTTTACCACTTAAGATCTATCACTATGGGCCATGTATGTGGATACTTTGTCTAAACATAGTACGGTAATACGCTATACATACAGTGGGGGATCCTATTCCCCGCGGTAATGGACCGGACCGCTAGTCTGTTTTTACAATTATTTTGTCTGTTTTCTTTCAATTTTACCCCTTTTTCATTTTCAAATTTTTGTTTTTTCTTTCCCTTTTTTCTTGTAGGTTTCTTTATTTTTCCTTTTTTTGTTTCCCCTTTTTATTTTATTTTTCAAATCTTTAATTTGTTTTGTAAATATCTTGATCTTCATTCAAAGTTACAGTTTTTTTCAAATTCTATCACATTTTATTTGAAAATCCTGAAATATTTCGAAATTCATGAACCATATTCAAATTTTTAAACAATTTTAAAATCAAGAACAATTGACAAATTCAACATTTTTTTTCAAATATGTGCACATTTTCATATTCATGAATATTTTGAACTTTGATCAGTTTAGATTTTTTAAGACATTTTTTAAAATTTGTGAATCTTGTCAACGTCGCGAAAACATTCAAGAAAAGTGTAAAAGGGTACATTCTACGGGGTTTTCTTACTTAATGGTGCCAGAAAAAAGAACTCTAATGATCCCAGAATTTGTGGTGTTTTCTTTTTTAGTGTTCCCAACTTTTCTGAAAATTTCACGTATTTAAGGAAATTCATGAATTTTCAAAATGATCATGAATTTGAAAAATGTGCATCAATAAAAAAATCTTGAATTCCTAAAAATGTTTATGAATAAAAAATGTTCAGAAAGTTTTTATAAATAATTTATTTTTTGAAATAAAAGGAAAATAAAAAATAAAAAGGAAGAAAACAAAAACAGTAAAAGGAAAATATTAGAAAAACATGAATAAAAAACAACTAAAAACAGAGAGAAATAGAATGAGCCTTTTGTGAGGTTACCACTTAAGATCTTATCGATCCTAAAGGAGCTAGCAAAGTGTGCAAACTCCAGTGATCATTCTATGGATTGGTGTAGGTATCTCGGAGTTGGAATATACGCTTTGATGAGATGATCAAAGCATATATTTTTATACAGATTTACGATGAAGTCTGTATTTACAGGAAAGTGAATGGGAGCTTTGTAGAATTTATGATATTATATGTGGATGACATATTGCTGATTGGAAATAATATAAAATTTCTGGACAGCATAAAAGGATACTTGAATAAGAAAAAATTTTAATGAAAGACCTCGGTGAAGCTGCTTATATATTGGGCATCAAGATCTATAGGGATAGATCGAGACGCTTAATAGGACTTTCACAAAGCACATACCTTGATAAAGTTTTGAAAAAGTTCAAAATGGACCAGTCAAAGAAAGGGTTCTTGACTGTGTTGCAAGGTGTGAAATTGAGTCAGACTCAAAGTCCGACCACAACAGAAGATAGAGAGAGAATGAAAGTCATTCCCTATGCCTGAGCCATAGGTTCTATAATGTATGCCATGTTGTGTACTAGACCTGATATGTGCCTTGCCATAGGTTTGGCAGGGAGGTACCAAAGTAATCCGGAATTGGATCACTGGACAACAGTCAAGAATATTCTGAAGTGCCTAAAAAGGACCAAAGATATGTTTTTCATTTATGGAGGTGACAAGAGCTTGTCGTAAGGGTTACGTTGATGCTAGCTTCGACACAAATCCGGATGGCTCTAAGTCACAAACCGGATACGTACTTATATTGAATGGTGGAGCTGTCAGTTGGTGCAGTTCCAAGTAGAGCGTTGTGGCGGGATCTACGTGTGAAGCAGAGTACGTAGCTGCTTTGAAATTAGCGCATGAAGGAGTCTGGATGAAGGAGTTCATATCCGATCTGGGTGTAATACCCAGTGCATCGGGTCCAATGACAATCTTTTGTGACAACACTGGAGCAATTTCCTTAGGGAAGGAATCCAGATTTCACAAGAGAACCAAACACATCAAGAGACACTTCAACTCTATTCATGAAAAGGTTAATGATGGAGAGATAGAAATTTGCAAAGTACATATAGATCTGAATGTGGCAGACCCGTTGACTAAACCTCTTCCGCGGGCAAAACATGATCAACACCAAGACTCCATGGGTGTTAGATTCATTACTATGTAATCTAGATTATTGACTCTAGTGCAAGTGAGAGACTATTGGAATATGCCCTAGAGGCAGTAATAAAGTGGTTATTATTATATTTCCTTAATCATGATAAAGATTTATTATTCATGATAGGATTGTATTGACCAGAAACTTAAATACATGTGTGGATACATAAACAAATATTGTATCCCTAGTGAGCCTCTACTAGACTAGCTCGTTGATCAAAAGATGGTTAAGGTTTCCTAACCATAGACATGTGTTGTCACTTGATAACGGGATCACATCATTAGAAGAATGATGTGATGGACAAGACCCATCTGTTAGTTTAGCATATGATCGTCCAATTTATTGGTACTGCTTTCTTAATGTCAATACATATTCCTTCGACCATAAGATCATGCAACTTCCAGATACCGGAGAAATACCTTGTGTGCTATCAGACGTCACAACGTAACTGGGTGATCATAAAGGTGCTCTGCAGATATCTCCGAAGGTGTTTTTTGAGTTGGCATGGATAAAGATTGGGATTTGTCACTCTGTAGGATGGAGAGGTATCTCTGGGCCCTTTCGGTAATACAACATCACAAGAAGCTTGCAAGCAAAGTGACTAAGGAGCTGGCTACAAAATGATGTATTACAGAACGAGTAAATATACTTGCCGGTAACGAGATTGAACTAGGTATGGAGATACCGACGATCGAATCTCGGACAAGTAACATACCGACAGACAAAGGGAACTACGTATGTTGTCATAAAAGGTTCGACCGATAAAGATCTTCGTAGAATATGTAGGAATCAATATGGGCATCCAGGTCACACTATTGATTATTGACTGGATAAGCGTCTTGGTCATGTCTACATCATTCTCGAACCCGTAGGGTCCGCACACTTAACGTTCGTTGACGATATAATACTATATGAGTTATGTGAGTTGGTGACGGAATGTTGTTCGGAGTCCCGGATGAGATCACGTACATGACGAGGAGCTTCGGAATGGTCCGGAGGTAAAGATTTATATATAGGATGATAGTGTTTGGTGTCCGGAAGAGTTTCCGAATGCACCGGGTATTTATCGGATCACCGAAAGGGGTTCCGGAAGGCCACGGGGAGTTATTGGGCTTAACGGTCCAAGAAGAGGGGAGTACACTAGCCCATAAGGGGCTGGCGCGTCCCACCTCATGGCTCCGGCCCTAGGAAAGGAAGGGAAGAGGGCTAGCCCCCTCTTACCTTCTCTTCCACGTGAGAAAAAGGAAGGGAGGGCGCCTCCCCTCCTGCCTTATCCCCTGCGTCATAGGAAGGAAAGGGGGAGGGGGCCGCACATAGGGCAGGAGCCCAGGGCGGCTTCCGCCCCCTTTGGGGGTGCCCTAGGGCGCCCTAGGGACAGATCGTGAAGGTGTACGACTACATCAACCGCGTTGATAAACGCTTCCGCTTAGCGATCTACAAGGGTATATAGATGCTCTCCCCCTCTCGTAGTTATGCATCTCCATGGATAGATCTTGCATGTGCATAGAATTTTTTCCATGCAACGTTCCCCAACACATCAATGGTGGCTTAACGCCGCAACCCACCCTTCTCATGCCATACATGTAGCCCCCTATCCCATTTCGCCACTCACCTCTACAACCTTATCCACCTCCGGCACCACTGTAGCACAAACCATATCCCTCCTCTCCCACCTCCCTTTCCACATCCATGGTCTGGCCACGCAACATTACTCTCCATGAAGCCGAGCTTCTCGCCACCTACGACATCCCTGCGCTGCTGGGCACATGTCTGTCGATGGGATGGATTGTGAGTCAGGGGGCTCTTCTGGTGGCGCCTATCCCTGCCGTCGACTCAGTAGCCTTTGCGCGCACCGTCTGTAGGTTTTAGGCATGTCTGACGCCAGAGGAGCGGGCGCATTCGGACTTTGAGCCTAACAACCCATTATGGCCGCGCATCCTCTCCTAGGACTACACCGCTTGGATCCAGCACTTCGACAGCCCCAACCCAATGCCACCCAGAAACATCGTCAGACGATGTGCCTTCTGGGATGGTCTTAGCTTCGAGGTCTTCATTGCCGCGTGTCGCTCGCAGCTTGAAAAAGAAGATTAGTTTCTGATTTCGGAATAGGATCGCGCCGAACTTCTTGTTTATTCGAATAAATTATGATTTGTAAGAATTTCGTATGCTAAAACTGGATTATATTTCCAGTTGTTTGCATGCACTTGAAATTAATCATGATTTGTATGAATTTCATTTGAATATGTGTACAAATCAGAAAATGGGTGCAATTTTATATGATTAGTCATCCATGTAATTTTGACAACAATATGAAAAAATCATAGAAAATGAAAAAAGCTCAAAAATTAAAATCCTTTTGCATGGAGGCCTTTTATGTGTAATTTCTTATAGGAAAAATGATAAACTAAAAATATTGCAAATAAAAATTTAATTTTTCATTTTTCTATTTTTCTACTGCCCAAGATGACTTTTTAAAGCAAATACCAGGAATTATATTGTAAATTGTGCCCTTTCAATTTTCACCTAAAGTAGACCACATGAGATTTCAGCTGCCAATTTTTTTTGAATTTCAGTGTGATATTGACATATTTCATTGATTTACATCAAGTAATTCAAATTCGAACTGCAAGTGTGCTCTAGTTGGGTCCTATAAGTTCTAAAAAACCATTTTACCTTCCACATTAGGAATGTAGGCAATATCCACAAAAATCATTTTTACTCTTTTTTTCACCATACTTTGCAGTCTAATTATTATTTTTACAGGTGACAAAGAATTGCCGTCTGTGTTTTTTGTAGACAACAAAGAAGAAACACACCACGCGGATCGGTCACATGGATCGTTGACATGGCATGATCTGCTCCAGACATCCCCACAACGCAAAACCCACACGCCCACGCCCCATCCTACGCCCCCACCACACTCTCTCTATCCCTTATTCTCCTGACACCCACCACCACCACGATCTCTCTCCCTTCTCTCTCGTACCTCTCTCTACTCTTCATCCAGAGCCCGCCGGCACCCGTTACCACCTTGCCTGCCGGCATCGGCCTTGCCGGCCACCACCTCGCCTGTCGGCCCCGACCACTTCCCTCTTCACCCCCGTCGATGGTGGCCCCTGCCCCGTCCCCCGTCACCCCCGCCGGCCTCCCCCCC
>NC_041392.1:148738558-148773558 GCF_002162155.2 Triticum dicoccoides
TGCCTGCCCTGGGACCGTCGCCCCCGCATGCCTCATTGGCCCCAACCCCATCCATTGATGCGGCACCACCTCCCGCCTGAAGGAGTGGTGGCCCTCACCTCAACGAAGGGTGATGGCCCTCACCGCATTGAAGGGCGGGGTCGCGCCAGATCTCCAGTGCTTGGATGAGCGTGGCGAGCTCCGACACAGCGGCGGACGCCTTGAGCTCCTCGTTGCTTCGGATCTCTTGTATCCTTTCGTGTGTAATCTGTTCATCTTGTGAAATAGAGCAACATTTTTGTGCTGGAACAACAAGTGATTGTTGATTATGTGTAAATAGAGTAATTTTGTATTGTGAAATTTATTTGTTCGTCGTCGATTCTTGGAACAACAACTGTTGATGGATACTGTAGTGTTTGTCGTCGTCCATTAGCTCTACGTGCACTGTTGGGTCAGGTTTTTCTAACAAAAAAATTCTTTGCCGACGGCAAAAATCTTTGCCGTCTGCCAAATGAAAAGCTGATGGCAAAGTACTCTTTGCCGATTTAGGCTTTGCCGACACTCTTTGTTGTCCGCCAGCTGACGGCAAAATCTTTGCGACAAACTGTTTGATTCTTGTAGTGCCACATGGATATGTGGGACATTGTCAGGAACGCCCGGGGTAGCCCGGTTGAAAACACTCCTGCGTTTGATTGTTCGGGCAGCACTTATGGGTTGTTGACAAACATACGAGTTGGATCCCGTACAATCCAGTTCCAGGGTAAACCTATTGTTGTCTTGTGATAGCCAAGCTGGATGTCAGGAATGCAACCTGGATGATCCGGCAATAGCGCGGACATCCGGGTAGGAACCCGGACAATGCAATAGTGAAAGTAGAAGTGGCTATTTGACAAGATTGATTTTGTGGATAGGCCGACCAAGGACTTTTTGGTAGAAATGTGAGTGGAATGATGCTGAGAAGATGTTGACTTGAGCAAATATTTCATGAACCCCTTTGATCACCTCTTAATATAGTGCGGGATCCCTACAACTCAAGATTTAACCGAAAAAACTATGCTTCTTTTCTCGTTGTCATCATGCTGGAGTCATATTCACTTTGGTGCCTCGATCCACGCACATAGATGCCAAAGGGACTAATAACTGTGTATTCACTTAACAAACATGATTAGTCTCCTGTATGTACTAGATCATGATGGCATGCATAGTCGCACCCATATATTTTGACAAAAAAAAATGATAGGAACATTACGAAGATGTAGGCGCCAAAAATCTCTAGTTTTTTTCCTACAATTCACAACATGGTCCCTCAATATAGGCAAGAAATATAAGTGAACAAACTCAAGGAAATTGAATTGTGAAAAATGGAATCAGATCAAATCACAGCCATCCAACGGAACATCATGCAAGTAAAGGCTTGTTCTCCCGTCTAGTCTAGAAATTAATAATTAAGTTGATTATTAGAAAAAACAGATGACCACATAAACCTGTTTATACAGAACAATCAAGACACTATTTCCTCAAGAAATGTGCATACTCTGAATAAACATCAAATTTTGAAGCATGCTTTAATTTTTTTGAAGCATTTAAACATCAAATTCATGTGAAAATTATAGAAGACGGTATATTTCCTACCACTAGTGGTTGGGGCACCACCTTATGGCGCTGCTTGAGAGTAAGTTGTGCGCATATTTCTATTTTAAAAAATACATAGAATCCCCACCTTCGTCTAAAAGAACATCTCAGAAAAAATCCTCACCTTCATCTAAAAAAATGTAAAACAAAATTACCACCGCAGCCTACCAGCGAGTGCCACCTTGCATAACCATGCATTTAACAAAAATATCAGAGGTCCTCACCCCATCTAAAAAATACATTTAAAAAATAATCCACACCTTCATCTAAAACAATTCTAAAAGATTTCTCACCGCGGCCAACCAGCTTGCGCCACGTGGTATAGCTGGTTGGCTGCCCTTCACATGTAGCCTAATAATAATCCACACTCTCATCTGAAACAATTTTAAAAGATTTCTCACCGCGGCTAACCAGCTTGCGCCATGTGGCATAGCTGGTTGGCCGCCCTTCATGTCTAGCTTAATAGGTTTAATGTCGCTCGAGGCTTGCTTCGGCTTTATCATTACTTGTTTTAGCAAACAAGCATAGGGTCCAAAATAAGGGGCATTAAAAAAGTTGAAGATTTAACCTAAGTGGTTAAAATTATTCGCAAAAAAAAACCCTAAGTGGTTAGAAGTTAGATGTTTGAGTTGGACTCTAAGAATAAATTGCACTCTAGTATCTAGTTACAAGGTAAGAAGTGGACGGTGAACGTACATGACAAAGGAGTGCGGGTTAACTCGAGGAGAGAAAGTATCCTTGTTTTTGTGCTAAGACAACCACGTACGGCTACACCCCATCAATCCTTGGTATAATCTTCGAGCCCATTTTCATTCTTAGTGATTGTTCAGTCCTTGGTATAATCATTGGTACATAGATTCTTGTACGTGTGCTTGGTGTATACTACTGTAACTTCCAATGGCTTCTCCCTTGTTCTTGTGCATCCTCCTGGTCGTATTTGGCAGCTACCTTTCCACCATTTCTGCTGCAGGCAACGGTAAGGAAAGCTTTGTTGTGGTGTCAACCAGCTCATTTCAGACACAAGATGTCTGCTCCACCTCCACATCAACAGGTACGTACGTGCATGAATTGAGCATGGCATAATTTTCGACGCTAACCGATCTGCATGTTAGGAACAGTCCTATGACACTCTGATGTTTCTTTTAGTGATGCCGCGGCCAGACCGCGCCGGCGCCGTTGTGCCGCTGTTGCACAGGCACGGACCCTGCGCCAAGTCGCCGTCCACCGACAAGCCATCATCTTTCGCCGAGGCGCTTCACAGAAGCCGTGTCCGCGCAGACTACATCATGAGCAGAGCACTGAGAGGGAGGGGCACCACAACCATCATGGAGGGCAAGGTGAGCATCCCGGCGCACCTGGGCACCTCTGTGGACTCGCAGGAGTACGTAGTGACATTGGGCCTGGGCACGCCGGCCGTGGAGCAGGTCCTCCTCATGGACACCGGCAGCGATCTGTCGTGGGTGCAATGCGCGCCATGCAACTCCACCGACTGCTACCCTCAGAAGGATCCTTTGTTCGACCCGCGCAAGTCCTCCACCTACGCACCCATCCCCTGCGGCTCCGACGTTTGCAAGAGCCTCCAGTCCAACCACTTGGGCAATGGCTGCAGCATGAACGACAATGGCACCCAGTCCCAGTGCGGGTATCGAGTCGAGTACGGAGGAGGTTTAAAGACCAGGGGCGTGTACAGCAACGAGGCGCTCACGCTGGCCCCCGGCGAAGTGGTCAAGGACTTCCATTTCGGATGTGCATACAAGCAGCGCGGCGCCGACGACAAGACCGACGGCCTGCTCGGGCTCGGCGGGGCGCCCCAGTCGCTCCCGGTCCAGACCTCCGCCCTCTACGGCGGCTCCTTCTCCTACTGCCTCCCGCCGGTGAGCAGCGGCACCGGGTTCCTAGCCCTTGGCGCTCCCAGCAACACCTCGGGCTTCTCATTCACGCCGATGACTGACTTCATGGATGACGGAACCTCCTACCTGGTGAAGCTCACCGGCATCAGCGTCGGCGGGAAGCAGCTCCGCATCCCACGGAAGGTGTTTGAGGGGGGCCTGATCGTGGACTGCGGCAATATCATCTCACATCTGCCGTCGACGCCCTACGCTAAACTCCGGTCCGCGTTCCGGGCGGCCATGGCGGCTTACCCGCTCATCCCGAGCGACGACGACGACACATGCTACAACTTCACCGGATACAGCGACGTTACCGTGCCCAAGGTCGCTCTCACGTTCACCGGCGGCGTCACGGTCGACCTCGATGTCCCCAATGGGGTTCTGTTGGATGGCTGTCTGGCCTTCACCGAGTCCGGGTCAGATGGTTACGTCGGGTTCCTCGGCAATGTCCAAATGAGAACGTTGGAGATGTTGTACGACGCTAGGGGTGGTGGACTCGGATTCCGGGCAGGTGCGTGCTGACCCCTCAAGCTATATCTCAATCAGGAGCTAGCTTGCCAAAAAATAAGATCGGTTTGCTGTTAACTTCTCGACTGCTCGACAGTGGGTGACCCGTGTCCGATCATTCCGTCGTTGTTATTTTCCGTTTTTGTCCAATTCTATCTTGATGTCATTTGTAATCTGTTCTATCTACTTAAAAAGAATGTAAGGTTTCATCTGTCACTTTTCTTCCCTTTCGTCCAACCTTTCTTGTGTGATAATCAATCATGTATTAATTTGCTTACATTCTGAACCAATTTTACTTTAATTTACCTACCAAAATTCTTATCAAACTATAAGTTAAATCACAGGCATAATTTAATAATTATTTACTTACACAATCGCCAATATGGGCCGATAAATTATAAACTGATGTATTAGAATATTTATACCCGTTGCAATTGTTCTAGTAAGAGGATATGATGTAATAACTCCTCTACATTTTTAAACTCTGCAACTAAGCAAATACATCATATGCAATACCTTGAATCTACCTTAATGGTACAATCCTATACTATGTCAATGCAAGTAAAGTAGTATATCATATCCAAATCCATCCTATTATTATTACATATAAAAAATAGTTGATGGGATCACCAGAAAAAAGATAAATAACTTTAAAAAAATCCCACAATAATTAGAAACATCTAGCCTTTAATCCGGTGGGCCTATTTTCGTCAATGCACTAGAACCTTCAGTAGATCTTCATAATCCAGGTGACCCGTACCTTACGCAGCAAAATCACAATAAATCTCATAAGCCAGGTGTACCCTCCACCCTACCCACAAAAATAACAACCAATCTCGATGATAGTAGGTTGGACCATCCAACGTACACGAGATAATTGCATCTATAGTCCTTGTACCTGCTGGCGATGTCCAACTTAGTCATGGAACTTGCGTATTGCTTCAATATGGTCCCGGTACATGAAAACACGTGATCAATACGGTCCCTAAGGTTGAAACGCCGGTCCTGGCTGTAAGCTTTGCATACGTGTTGTGTATTCTGCCGTATGCCACGTCAGACTGGCCCCGCTCGTCAGGTTGGACCCATATGTCAGTGGGGTATTGAGAAATAGAAGAAATATCGCGCGGGGGTGCTGTGGTTCGAACCCGCAACATGTGGGCCGAAGAAGCGCGCTAGCCACCAGACCAAGCGTATACGCATGATATTTGAGGAGATGCACACCCTATATATGTAATCCTCTTTACAAGAAATATATTTAGTTTTTTTTGAGTAAAAAGAAATATAATTAGGTATTCACAGTCTTTTTTTGGGCTGTACGGGCATGTTCCTTTTGTTTTATAGCTACGGCCCAGCTGTCTTCTGCGTGTTCTGTTTTTTCGTTCGTGTTCATTTTTTTGGCAGCCTCCTATTTGGCGCGAGCAAACCCTAAAAAAAGGGCACGAGCAACCTGGTGCGTACCCCACTGAGCCCACTGCATACAAATTTTTTGAAATTGCGAATATTTTTTAATTCACAAGTTTTTAAGAACCGGTCAACATTTTAAAAAATTGCGCTGAACATTTTTCGAATTTAAAACTTGTTTTTAGAATTGAAAAAATGTTCACCATATTTTTTAAGTACGCTTTTTGGAGCTCGTTAACAAGTTTTTTTGCATAGGCAAACTTTCTTTTAATTTCTGAATAACTTTTGAAATTCATAAACATTTTGTTTGTGGTGAACATTTTCTGAATTCATCAATATTTTTTTAAACAGTGAACATTTCTCAAAATTTAGGAAATATATTTTTCTAAACCCGAAGCATTTTCTCAAAATTTAGGACTATAGATGCAATTATCTCAACGTGCACTCAACTCCCAATCCAAAAAGGTTGGACCATCCCAGGATTAGAAAGAAAAAGTCACACTGGTCCCACAATAAAAAATCTGAACATCACACGTCTAAAAAAAATAGCACTAATGTTCCTAGAAAAGAAAATCAAAAAAATGTGTAAAAGGGTACAATCTCTCGACAATCAAACATGACCAAACTCTCACGATTATGTACAAAGATACAACCTCCAAACAAAACCAAACTAGTAGATAAGACCACTCGGCATCCAAACAACCTTTCTTTCCACCATGCAAACATGATCAACCCAGCCATCCTAAAATACGTTCTCCAGGCAATGCTTCGACCAACTCAAAGATTCATTGTCCTCTAGATTTCAAAGTGCCCCTTCTAAATCATCATCCTCTGGAGTCAACAAGTGGCACTTTGGCATTGTCTTCCTGCAGTGGTTCATCGGACATTCGGTGCAATCACCGAAAAGTGCATAAGGGTTAAGAAGGGTTAATGTGCAGGTAAGTTCCAGATGTACCGGACACCGGAGTATACCAAAAATCCGTTGGCTTACTCTTTTGACGGAGCCAAATAAGCGTTGGACTCCAAGTGGGAGGACTGGGAGTCCACCCCTACTCCTAATAGGAGTTGGCGCCAAGGGGGAGAGGACTTGGACTCCAAGTCCAATCATATTCCTACTAGGATTCCCCCTTTTCCCTTCCATGGCCGCCTAGCCCAATAAGGCCAGGGTGCCTCCCCTCAGCCCATGCCAGCCCTTGGGACGTGACGGACCGACTTGTGGACTTCTGGACCCCTCCGGAATCCTTCGAAACCTTCTGGAAGCTTCCCGATACAATATTGAAAAAACTACACATTTTTCCAGAACCCAAAATATGACTTCCCATATATAAATCTTTACCTCTCGACCATTACGAGACTCCTTGTGACGTCCACGATCTCATCCGAGACTCCGAACAACATTCGGTTACCAATCATCAAATATCCCAATACTACTCTAGCATCAACGAACGTTAAGCATGCGACCCTGCGGGTTCCAGAATCATGTAGTCATGACCGAGACACCTCTCCGGTCAATAACCAATAGCAGGACCTGGATGCCCATATTGATTCCTACATTTTCCACGAAGATCTTTTATCGGCTGAACCACGATGTCAAGGGTTCGGTTAATCCCATACGCAATTCCCTTTGTCCGGCGATATGTTACTTGCCCAAGATTCGATCGTCGGTATCTCCATGCCTAATTCAATCTCATTACCGGCAAGTCTCTTTACTCGTTCCGTAATACAAGATCTCATGACTAACTCATTAGCCGCATTGCTTGCAAGCTCTTTATGATATTGTATTACTGAGAGGGCCCAGAGATATCTCTCCATCATACGGAGTGACAAATCGCAGTCACGATCCATGCCAACTCAACAGACACCTTCGGAAATACCTGTAGAGCATCTTTATGGTCACCCAATTATGAAGTGACGTTTGATAGAACACAAGATATTCCTCTGGTATCCGGGAGTTTCATGATCTCATGGTCTTAGGAATATATACTTGACATGAAGAAAGCTATAGCAATAAACTCAAGTGATACGATCAAATGCTAAGCTTACAGTTGGGCATTGTCCATCATATTATTCTCCTAATGATTTGATCCCGTTATCAAATGACAACTCATGTCTATGGTTAGGAAACCTTAACCATGTTTGATCAACGAGCTAGTCTAGTAGAGGCTCACTAGGGGCATGGTGCTTGTTTATGTAACCACACATGTATTTAAATTTATGGTTAATACAATTCTAGCATGAATAATAAACATTTATCATGAACGGGAAATATGATTTATTATTGCCTGTAGGGCATATTTCCAACAATCTCCCACTTGCACTAGAGTCAATAATGTAGTTCACATCGCCATGTGATTAACGCCCAATGAGTTCTGGGGTTTGATCATGTTTTGCTTATGAGAGAGGTTTTAGTCAATGGGTCTGGAACATTGAGATCCGTGTGTACCTTGCAAATCTTTATGTCATACTATAGATGCTGCTAGCATGCTCCAACTGACCGCTGTCGTGGTTCTAAGTCTGACAGTAATGTAGGGGGGTAGGTATGGAGAGGCAAGATCTTAGCTATGGAGTAGTTGTAAGCACACGAGGTTTACGAGTTCAGGCCCTTCTCGGAGGAAGTAATAGCCCTACATCTCGGAGCCCGGAGGCGGTCGACTGGATTATGTGTATATGAATTACAGGCGTGCGAACCCTTTACACCGAGGAGGGGGGTGGCTTATATAGAGTTCGCCAGACCCCTCCGGCCCTCAGTTATGCAGGGTTTCAAATACATTAAGGTCGGGCGTTACTGGTAACGCCCCTAATAAAGTGCTATGATGACCATAAAAGCTACTTAATGACCGTCCGTTAGTGTGCGGAGTGACTTTAGGTCTCCTGGCCGTCGAGTGGTTGGATCTTGGTCGAGTGTCTTCGAGTCTGTCGAGTGGAACACCTCCAAGTCGATTGAAAGGTGATTTCTTCTAGAGATGTCCTTGGGTAGGTCAGTTAGGACAGGTCTATGACCCTACCCTAGGTACATAGCTTCATCATTAGCCCCCGAATGGATCGAGGTTTGAGTGGGGAAGGAGTTGAGAACTTCTCCGACTCATTTTTCATGCCATGAGCATATCTTGTTTCGGATCAATGAACCTGAGTGATGACAGCAACTTTCTTTTCAGTTGCCTTGATCCATTCTTAGTTTTTTGTCGAGTGAGTTTCTTTACTTGAAAAGCTCCGAGTGACGGTGTGGAGGAGATCTTCCGTCTGACAAGTTGTTCTGCTGCCCGCAGATTTCACGGGATTCGAATTTTGGGAAGCGCGCGGGACGGGGGAGGCCGCAGTAATCGGATGGGATAGGGCGGAGCCGCCTCGATCTCCATGCCACCTTTTCTGCCACGTATCGCACGCACGATTGTGACGGGATTTGACAGATCGTCCGGGCCTACCAGTCAGCCACTCGGAAGCGACCTCATATAAGGCGTTGGACCGGGGTTTCTTGAACAGTGCGTTCTCATTTCCTCTTCTCCTCTTCAGGCTTCTTCGTCGCGCTCGCTCTCGCCCCAGCGCCGCCGCTCCGTACGTGTCTCATCGGCGATGATGGGGAAGGAGAAGATGGCGGCTCTGGAGCGGGCGAAGAAGGCGACGGCAAAGGCGAAGGGGAAGGTGACCAGTCGGGGTTGATCTTCCTCACGAGCCGGCCTGCCGAAGGGCTGGATCCAGGGCAACTGGATCCGCTCGGTGATCCGCCAGGAAGACCTCGACGACCTAGCCGAAGGAGGACTGATCCCCCATGGATCGGCGCGGCTTCCGGGGAAGGAATCCGAGCCGCAACCTCGGGAGGGTGAGTGCGTTCTCCTTGCCACCCACGTCGACCGTGGATTTTCCTTGCCTCCTCACCCTTTCTTTTGGGGATTTCTAAATTTCTTTGGGGCACAACTCCACCACTTCACTCCCAACACAATCGTGTATCTCGCTGCTTTCGTGTCTTTGTGCGAGAATTTCTTGGGTTGTCGGCCTCACTGGGGTCTTTTCAAGCACATTTTCACCTGTCGTTCTCAGACGGTGAAAAAGGCCAATCCGAGTGACGAGAGAACACAAGTGATTCAGATGTGTGGGGGTCTTGGTGTTCAGATGAGAGGGAAAAGTTCCTTTCTGGCCATGATTCTTCCCGACTCGGTCCGCGGATGGCAGTCGACCTGGTTTTACTGCAAAGACCAGCCGACACTAGGGCAGTCGACTGGCGTCCCTCCTTTTACCATGGACCGAGCGAGGAAACCCTCCCCTTTGAAGGTGCTCCCGGAGGAGAAGGCGCAAGTTAGGGTGCTGGTCGAACGAGTGGTCCAGCTTATCCGTGACGGGGTCACTGGTATGGATCTCTTGGAGGTTTTCCTTCGGCGGCGCATCCAGCCTCTTTAAGCTCATGACCATCCGATGTGGATGTATTCGGGTCTTGACGACACCACTCGGATTCACCCGGAGGAGGTCGATGACGACACACTGGAGGGGTGGCTGTCGGGCATCACCGGAAACAAGGACAACCCCAGGGGAGCCAGGAGAGTTCCTCCATTCGACCAGTCCCACGAACTAGAAAAGGTCCGATTCTGAGCTTTTGATTATAATCTGAATTCACTCACGCAGCTGTCTATACTGCGTCGACTGACTTTATTCTTCCTGCTTTCTTTCAGGCCCTTATCGAAATGTACTCAGTGCCCAACGGAGAGCAAGAGCAAGATCTGGAAGGAGAGGCGAGCGGCGGCGACAGTGGCGAATGGCATTCTGACGGAGAAGAGGACGAAGAAAGCGACGACTCAAGTGACGAAGAAGAAGTCGAGTCGCCTCCTTGCAGGGAGAGGCGATCCAAGCTTGACCAAGAACGACCGAGCGCCCGTGAAAAGGCGATTGCTCAGTCTGGTCAGTCTTCAAAGCGTCCTCGGACATCTTCACCAACCCCAACTGAAAAAGTGTCAAAGCATCTCAAAGTTGCAGAGTAGAAGCCTCGGAAGGCGTTGCCAAAGATTAAGATTGACATCCCCGTCGCTTCTGCGTGAGTGTCTCCCTTTGTATTCACTCGACGCTCCGTGCTGTTTTTTTCTTGATTTAACCAGACGAACTTTGGAACTGGCAGCGCTGCTACTTTCGGGACCTCAGCTTACAGAGATGAGGATGAGGTAATGGAGGATGCAGTCACTTCCAATCTGGGTATGATTTCTGTCATTCTGTCTTTATTTGGTCGACTCAACTGCAATGTGTACCATTGGGTGATGTGATTTTGGCGATTGATCTTTGAATAGCTCCTAACATTATTGACCTCCCCGATGATGATGATGAAGAGCCTGAGAGGCCTTTGACGAGGAAAAATAGGAAAGCTCCTGCAAGCAAGGTGCCACAGTCGACGCCGATGGCGGAACCAGTCGTTCAGGACGCTGGTGATGCCAATCGGGGTTCTGTTACCTTCGCCGTACCATTGTCGAGTGCCCTGCCTTCTTCGTTGACTGCTCAAGCTCCTGCCGACCCACCTTCAGTTTTTGCGATCCATCATGTCCCAGAGGACGAAGTGAATGCTGCCAAGGAAGCCATACGCCAGGCGGGCATTATGATGGAGAAGGTGAAGATGGTGCGGGAGGCCAGTCAGGCCGCCTATGACGCCATCTCGGCTCTCCAAAGCAATGTTCAGGTTAGCTGGTCACCACTTGTTCTGTTAGGATATGCTATCTGGAGACTCTCTTTCCGAAAATCTTTGCATCTGTACACCCACTGGGTGCGTTGATTGAATTTTTGGACTAGTGGGGGCACGCTGAGTGCACCCACTGGGTGTAGTCCCCGAGACTACGGTGGACTACTAGCATTCGACTGTAGTCTTTGTATTTTGATTCTTTCACTCGATCTGGTCTGGCCGTGTCGAGTGTAAACCGAACCGGTGGGGGCACGCAAAGTGCACCCACTGGGTGTAGTCCCCGAGACTATGGTGGACTGCGGGCAGTCGACCGTAGTCTTAGTATTGATTGTCTTTATCGTTTTTCGCTGTAAAATAACTTCACCTCCCTGTTTGCAAAAATCTTGCGATCTTGGAGCTCGCTTTGCTGACTTGGAGAAACATCAGATCCAGCTAAACCTTGACTTGGAATTGGCCAAGACAGAGCTGCAAAAGGCCAAGGACGACGCCAATGGTAAGACGAGCTTGTCGACTGGTTTGTCTTAGGCTTGAGTACCCTTCTGCTCTTTCTGAATCAAGCACCATTTCTTTGCAGAAAAACTGAATGAAGCTCTGGCGAAGACGGATCAGGATTTGGCTGCTGCTCAAAAGAAAGCTGACGACAGAACCGCTCTGGCTGAACAAAAACTGGCTTCAGTCGGCCAATTGGAAGAAGAGAACGCCAAGATGAAATCTGCCCTGAACGAAGCCAACAAGGAGTGCACGTGCTTGAAGAAAAACAATGTCAACCTGTACGAGAAGATGGAAGGCATCGCTCGCAGGAGGGACGATCTAGAGAGTTATCCGAGGAGCCTTGCCAAGAAGTTTTTCATCAAGCTTGAAGGTATACATTTTGTTCCGACTGATGTTTTTTTTGTCGACTCAGCATACGAAAATTGACTTATCCTTGGATCGTGAATGCAGAGTTTTGCCAGAACTTCGAGGAGGAGACTGGGCGGATTGAGCCAGGTTTGGACCCCATCAACTCTCCCGTGAAAGATGAAACTGCCATGAATCTGCTCCGACTGGAATCCCACATCGACGGTGTTGTGGACTACTTGGCTCGAATGAAGGTCGCCACGTCACGGATCGACACAACACTTTGGCCAGGGGCCACGCTCCAGAATGATCTCGAGTCTTTGATGAATCGACTTAACGAGATCCCTGGTCGAGTGCAGGAGTGGAAGAAATCTTCTGCCTGGTGTGGTGCTGATGTGGCTCTGTCTTTGGTTTGTATCCACTGCAAGGAGGTGCGACAATATAAGCTGGCAGCAATCAAGGTCTCCAACACCCAGAGGCATGACTTCCGATCTTTTATGGAGACTTTTATTGCTGCAGCCACTCGGATCACCGACGGCGTCGACCTGGACGAGTTCGTCGAGCCTGCCAGTCCTCCTCCTGCGGAGTGAACAAACTTTTATGCCCCACCTTAAATTTGCCTCGGAATGCTGAGTGGTTTTTGTAACCGTTAAACTCTTTCGGGCTGAATGCCCGAACACTTCAATCTGCGGTCTGCAACCTTTAGGATTTATCTGAACTTGGTTTATCGTTGAATATCTTCACGAATTCTCCGTCGAGTGGAACTCGTTCTTCACTCGAGACAACTTTTGTATTTGTGGTGCAGCTCCGAAGGAGAAGGTAGCAGTCGAGCTGCACCTCGTCGTCCTTGCAGGTCGGGATGGAGCGCACATTGTGTTTGTGGCGAAGCTCCAAAGGAGAAGGTGGCAGTCGACCTGCACCTCGTCGTCCTTGCGGATCGGGATGGAGCGCATGTTGTATTTGTGGCAAAGCTCCCAAGGAGAAGGTGGCAGTCGACCTACACCTCGTCGTCCTTGCGGATTGGGATGGAGCGCATGTTGTATTTGTGGCGAAGCTCCGAAGGAGAAGGTGGCAGTCGACCTGCACCTCGTCGTCCTTGCGGATTGGGATGGAGTGCACGTTGTATTTGTGGCGAAGCTCCGAAGGAGAAGGTGGCAGTCGACCTGCACCTCGTCGTCCTTGCGGATTGGGATGTGTTTCGTACTTAGGCAAGTACTGGACTGCAGCTAAGCCTCCGAGTGGGAGGTTCGCTCTCCACTCGGTAGGATTTTTCAAACTTAGGCGAGTACTGGACTGCAGCTAAGCCCCCGAGTGGGAGGGTCGCTCTCCACTCGGTAGGATTTTTCAAACTTAGGCGAGTACTCGACTGCAGCTAAGCCTCCGAGTGGGAGGGTCGCTCTCCACTCGGTAGGATTTTTCAAACTTAGGCGAGTACTGGACTGCAGCTAAGCCCCCGAGTGGGAGGGTCGCTCTCCACTCGGTAGGATTTTTCAAACTTAGGCGAGTACTGGACTGCAGCTAAGCCCCCGAGTGGGAGGCTGGATCTCCACTCGGTAGGACTTTTCAAATACTTATGCGAGTACTGGACTATAGCTAAGCCCCCGAGTGGGAGGCTGGCTCACCACTCGGTAGGATTTTCAAATACTTAGGCGAGTACTGGACTGCAGCTAAGCCCCCGTGTAACACCCCGGATGTAACTTACCCAATTTGTACTCCAACTCTTGCCATTTCCGGCGTTAAGTTATTTTATTTTCTCGGGTTCGGGTTTTTGTCTCCGTGTGTTGTTATCGTTGTCATGCATCTCATATCATGTCATCATGTGTATTGCATTTGCATATGTGTTCGTCTCATGCATTCGAGCATTTTCCCCGTTGTCCGTTTTGCATTCCGGCGCTTCGTTCTCCTCCGGTGGTCATTTCTACCTTTCTTTCGTGTGTGGGGATTAAACATTTCCGGATTGGACCGAGACTTGCCAAGTGGCCTTGGTTTACTACCGGTAGACCGCCTGTCAAGTTTCGTATCATTTGGACTTAGTTTGATACTCCAACGGTTAACCGAGGGACCGAAAAGGCCTTGTGTGTGTTGCAGCCCAACACCCCTCCAATTTGGCCCAAAACCCACCTAACTCTGCTCCATCATCTAGAGTGTTCGATCACGATCGCGTGGCCGAAAACCGCACCTCATTTGGACTCTCCTAGCTCCTTCTATGGCTATAAATAGAACCCCTCCTAAAAATCCCGGATCCCCTCCATCCCTAACCTCAGATCCATTTCCCCCGCGTCGCACCGGACAAAAACCCGCCGACGGACATTGTCCGCTTCCCCGTCGCCGCCATGTGTCGCCACGCCGTTGGTCCGCGCCCCGCGGGACCGCATTGCCGCCGCCTCGGTCCCGCCGGCCCGCTCGGCCTGGCCCGGGCCCCCGAGGCCCATCTCCCGGGTGCCCCGCGCCTCCTCCGCCTCGCCGCCAGGGCCTCCGCGCCCTCGAGTGCCGCCGCACGCTGCCTCGAGTGCCGGCCGCCTCTGCCGCCCGCTAGCTCGTCGCCGGCACCGACCCCGCCACCTTGTCCGGCCGCGCCAAGGCCACCGGAGCAGCTCCGCCTTGCCGCACCTCCGTCCCGGTGTCCTTCTTCGACCCCCCTCACTCCGGCGACCTTCTCTCCGGCGAGAACCACGACTCCGGCCGGCCATCCTCGGGTCGCGCGCGCCGCCAGCTACAGTGCTGCTACAGTGGATTCGATCTGGATCTGAGATTCGGTTGTTATTTTTCCCGAAACCCTAGCTTAAGTGTTCCTGTTCATGGCATCATATCTCCTCATCCATAACTCCGTTTTTGGCATATGGCATATCAAATTGTTCATCTCAGAGAGTACATCATTTCATTCCATTGCATCATTTTCATTTGAGTTCATCTTGATGCCCGAAATGCTGTTAGAAGAGGGCTACTTGAGTTAATTGTCAGATCTGCTACTCCATCTTAGACATTTGTCATTTTTGCCATGATTATTGTGTGCATGTTATGCCCTGATGCTCTACATATGTTTTGTTAAGGGTTTTGTCATCTTTCCATAGGTGCAACCCATGTATTCTTGTGATGAGTGTGGTGACTAGTGCAAGCTTGCAAAGTGAGGCACTTGGTAATTCTGTTTTCAGGGACTTAGCAATTCCACTAAGTCCTTGACCTGTTTATCTCATGATGCCATATGTTCATGTTGTTTCCTAGTGATCCATGCCTCTTTTGAGGATGATCAGTAAAGGAGTTTTGTTAATATTGTAGTGCTCTATCCATCCATGTATTTGTTTGCAATTATGGAGCACCCTAGCTTGAGTCAATCGAGCTCTATTTTTGCTACTTTGTGAATCTAGGCAGATTGTCAACTTGTTTGCAATTTTGCCGATGATGTTGTAGTTGATCTGTGCATGCTATGCCATTGTTCTTGCCATTTATAGCTTGTATTTTGTGTGTTCTTGATAGATGTATGCTTGTATTGTCATGACTTGCACCGTAGTGAGTGCATCGAGCTCGTAAACATGCCTACTTGAGTTATGTTTCAGCATGTGCCAGTTTTCACTAAGTCTGAAAACTGATTATGTTTTTGCTATGTTCATGTGCTTGTTAGTATATTTTCTGATCCCTTTTGGCTCAAGGTCACTAAGGGACTTTTGTTAAGCTATTTGATTAGATCCATGCCATGTTTTACTTTGCCATGTTCAGGTCCTGTAGCATGTTGTTTTGTTGCTCCGAAGAGAGCTACTTGGTCTGAAATTCCAGACAAGTGTTAATTTCACAAAGTCTGAGATTAGTTTGCCATATGCATTTTTGCCATGCTTGTTTGAACCTGTTAATGAATGAATTGGCCGTAGCTCAGTGCTAGACTTTTGTTAAGCATCTTGAATGCTTCCCTGCCATGTATTTTGATGCCATGTTTGAGTGCTGTAGCATGTTCATCTCATTGCAGTTAGATGCCTACTTGCTGTAAATCGCAGACCGGTGTCATTTGAATCGCTTGCCATTTCCAAACCGTAACTCCGATTCCGGCGTTCTTTATATCGTTTTCAAGAGATTTCATCTCATCTTTCCAGTGGCACACTTGGATTTCCAAGTTGAGGCCAGGTTCATGCATTTCCTGTCATATCTTGCATATGCATCCCGCATCGCATCCCGCATAGCATACCATCATTGCATCTTATTGTTTGAGCTTGCACGTGGTTGATTGTATCCTTGTTGATTGTTTGTCTTGTTTGGGTAGAGCCGGGAGATGAGTTCGCTAACGAGGAGCCCGTTGAGTTTGCTTTCGAGGATCCAGTCAACTCTGATAGCTTTGCAGGCAAGATAATCATACCCTCGAAATCACTACTATCTTTGCTATGCTAGTTTGCTCGCTCTTTTGCTATGCCAAGGCTACGATGCCTACCATTTGCTTGCCAACCTCCCAAATTGCCATGTAAAAACTCTAACCCACCATGTCCTAGCAAACCGTTGATTGGCTATGTTACCGCTTTGCTCAGCCCCTCTTATAGCGTTGCTAGTTGCAGGTGAAGATTGAAGGCCGTTCCCTATTGGAACATCTATTTACGTGTTGGGATATCATTATATTGCCATGTTATCTTAATGCATCTATATACTTGGTAAAGGGTGGAAGGCTCGGCCTCTCGCCTAGTGTTTTGTTCCACTCTTGCCGCCCTAGTTTCCATCATATCGGTGTTATGTCCCCGGATTTTGCGTTCCTTACGCGGTTGGGTTATAATGGGAACCCCTTGATAGTTTGCCTTGATTAAAGCTTTTCCAGCAATGCCCAACCTTGGTTTTACCATTTGCCACCTAACCTCTTTTCCCTTGGGTTTCTGGAGCCCGAGGGTCATCTTATTTTAAACCCCCCGGGCTAGTGCTCCTCTGAGTGTTGGTCCACCTCGTCAGCCGCCGGTGGCTACCAGGGGCAACTCTGGGCTGGCCTACCGGAAGTCTGGACAATCTGAGTGTGCCTTGAGAACGAGATATGTGCAGCTCCTATCGGGATTTGTCGGTACATTCGGGCGGTGTTGCTGGTCTTGTTTTAACCTGTCGAAGTGTCTTGAAGAACCGAGGTACCGAGTCTGATCGGAACATCTCGGGAGGAGGTCTATTCCTTCGTTGACCGTGAGAGCTTGTCATGGGCTAAGTTGGGACTCCCCTGCAGGGATTTGAACTTTTGAAAGCCGTGCCCGCGGTTATGGGCAGATGGGAATTTGTTAATGTCCGGTTGTAGATAACTTGAATCTTAATTTAATTAAAATGAATCAACCGAGTGTGTTACCGTGATGGCCTCTTCTCGGCGGAGTCCGGGAAGTGGACACGGTGTTGGAGTAATGCTTGCGTAGGATGTCCTTTAGTTTCTCGTTCGCGCTTTGCCTCCTCTTCTCGCTCTCTTTTGCGAATAAGTTAGCCACCATATATGCTACTCGCTTGCTGCAGCTCCACACATATATTTACCTTACCTTACCTATAAGCTTAAATAGTCTTGATCGCGAGAGTGCGAGAGTGCTGAGTCCCTGTGGCTCATAGATTACTATTACACCAGATGCAGGTCCAGGTGATTCCGCTCTAGGTGACGCGTACGAGCTCAAGTGGGAGTTCGACGAGGACTCTCAACGTTACTATGTTTTCTTTCCTGATGATCAGTAGTGGTGCCCTGTTGGGGGTGATCGGGTCCATGTCGCTTGTTGGGTTATCTTCCATTTTGGCGTCGTAGTCGGGCCATGAGTGTTTGGATGATGTATGTTATTTATGTACTTGATTGACGTGGCGAGTGTAAGCCAACTATGTTATCCCTTTTCGTTATCTATATTACATGGGATGTTTGTGATGATTACCTGACTTGCGACATATGCCTTCAATGTGATTATGCCTCTAAGTCGTGCCTCGACACCTGGGAGATATAGTCGCATCGAGGGTGTTACAATTTGGTATCAGAGCCTTCCCCGACCTTAGGAGCCCCATTGCTTGATCGTTTTTAGCGGCCGAGTTGTGTCTAGAAAAATGTTTTGAGTCATTTAGGAATTATATATCAGAGAGTTTAGGAATTCTTTTTACTTCCCAGTCTCCTCATCGCTCTGGTAAGGCATCCTGACGTAGAGTTTTGACTCTTCTCGTCTCAAATTTCACTAAAAAAAATTTAGGATCACGCGGGTATCTTGGAATCATTCCGATGGTTTTATGATGAGAACATTGTCTTGGTGCCTCCTGTCAGGGGTTTAGTGGAAGTGTCCCGGGGAGTTGAGCTCTGAGGTGTTGTCATTATAATTTTATCGTTGCAATTCTGGAATACTTGAGTTTAGTACGCCGACATCGAAAATCTCTTTTATGCAGTTCGTTGGTGAGATAACCTCGACTCCACCCAGTACTGGGGCGGGAGTTCGGGAGTATCGCCATAACTTGTATAACGGATGCTTTTCGAAGGTTGAGGTAGATGGTTTCCGAAGTTTTTCTCGGTTATGTGTTGAAGGATGGATACAGCTGGATGCAGGATTTGCTAGTTTGGGTGAGATATTATGCTTCCCCTGTATCCCCAACACCTGATTGTATAACCGGAAAGGTTCGGGAGTTTCATAGGTGGGAATTCTTGTAGCTCTAGTTCTTCTTCCACGGATATTGGTTTGAGATTGGGATTTATTACCGATTATTCGTTCTTGAGCCGTACCTTGTTTATTTATTTATCTACCTTAATTCAATGTGGCTTCTCAATTTATGGATGTGTGACCATTTCAAGAGGACTTCATTCATTCATTTTGTTCGGATGTGAAGACTTTATGTTGCAATTTTCATTTCGTTGGATTCAGCTTCAATATTTGTCTATCAATGTGCTAATGGATGTCAACCTCTTCAGGATGGCTCCTCCAACGCGCACGACTCCAAATCCTGATCCGCCACCACCTCCACCTCCTCCGGAGGCATGGCAAGCTGTGATGGCCGCAACCAACGCAAACACACAGTTGATCATGCAAATTCTCCAAGAGCGCAATCAAGGCAATCAAGGCAACAATCAGAATCACTTTGCTACACTCAACCAGTTCCTTGCTGATGGGCCAAAGACTTTCAGCAATTGTGTTGAGGCAACCGATGCTGATGATTGGCTCGTGGATCTGTGTAAGCATTTTGAGTGCAGCAATGTCAGGCCTGAAGATTCGTCAAGTTCGCTTCCTTCCAACTCAAAGATCAAGCTGCAGAATGGTTCCAGCAGTACAAGGATTCCAGAGGTGGACGTCTGATCACTTGGGATGAATTCCGTTAAGATTTCCGAGCTCATCACATCCCTCAGAGCGTGGTTGAAAGTAAGCGTGAGGAATTCCGCAACCTGAAGTAAGGCTCTTTGTCTGTCTATGACTACAACAAGTTGTTCCAGAAGCTCGCCCGCTTTGCCAAGCAGGACGTACCTGATGAGAAGAGCATGATATACCAGTTCAGGGGTGGTCTCAGAGAAGAAATTCAGCTAGCTCTTGTTCTCTTTGAGCCCTTGAGATACGATGAGTTCTACAACATGGCACTGAAGCAAGAGGCCGAGTTGAGGTGTGATGCTTCCAAGAAGCGAGTCAGAGACACTACGCCTTCTTCCTCTACTCAAGTGGCCAAGCAGCAGAAGTATTGGCTTCCTCCTCCTCCGTTCCATCAGCCGTATCAGCAAAAGAGCAAAGGTGGTAGTGGTTCTTCCCACCCACCCAACCCTGGTTTTCAGAACAAGACTTCGTCTCAACCTCCAAGATCAAGTGCTCCGTACCACCGTCCGCTTTCAGAGGTCACATGCAACAAGTGCCAAGAAAAGGGTCACTATGCCAACAAGTGTTTCAACCAGAGGCGTCTTCCTCCTCCTCCTCCTGTGAGATCGGCAAGTACAGCTGTGGTCAAGCATAACCCCAATCACGCCAAGGTCAATTTGATGAATGCAGCTCAGGCAGAGGATTCGTCAGATGTGATCATGGGTAACCTTCCTATTAATGATGTTCCCGCAAAAGTACTTTCTGATACTGGTGCATCGCATTGTTTCATCTCGAAGCCTTTTGCATCTAAGCATGAGTTGACTTCCCAAGTTATGCATAATCCGTTAGCAGTTGTCTCTCCGGGTAAATGTTTGCTCGCTAACCACGAGATTCCGGATATTTCTATCATGATGGGTGATTTCAAGTTTCTGGCATCTCCAATGGTTCTTGGTAACTCGGATATTGATCTTATTCTCGGGATGGATTGGCTTTCTAAGCATAAGGCTCAGCTTGATTGTGCAGCCAGACAGATTCAATTGACTCATTCGTCTGAGGATATAATTGTCTTTGCCGCTCGGGATAATACCATCCGTCTATTTTCTCTCAATGAGAAGGGTGAATTGGATGCCATCTCTCAAATTCCAGTCGTTTGCGAATATCAAGACGTCTTTCCAGAAGAGCTTCCAGGAATGCCCCCGCACCGGCCAGTTGAATTCGTCATTGATCTTGAGCCTGGCACGGAACCTGTGTGCAAGCGTCCTTACAATCTCGGACCTGAAGAGTTGAAGGAGCTGAAGAAGCAACTCGATGAGCAAGAGAGAATGGGTCTCATCCGGCCTAGTTCTTCTCCGTGGGGTTGTGGTGTTCTTTTTGTGAAGAAGAAGGATGGAACGGACCGACTTTGTGTTGATTACCGTCCATTGAACAAGAAGACCATCAAGAACAAATACCCACTTCCCAACATCAACGAGCTGTTCGAACAACTCAAAGGTGCCCAAGTATTCTCCAAGCTTGATCTCCGTATGGGTTATCATCAGATTCGAATCCGTGAGCAAGATATTCCCAAGACGGCCTTCAGGACAAGCTTTGGTTCATATGAATACACTGTCATGTCTTTTGGCCTCGTCAACACTCCTCCGACGTTCTTTCGCATGATGAATTTCATCTTCAATGCCTACACCAATGACTTCGTTTTGGTCTATCTCGATGACATTCTAGTTTTCTCGAAGAACAAGGAAGATCATGCCAAGCACTTGCGTTGGTACTCGATAAGCTCAGAGAACATCAGTTCTACGCCAAGTTCTCCAAGTGTGAATTTTGGCTCGATGAGGTTCTTTATCTTGGTCATATCATCTCTGCCAAGGGCATTGCCGTGAATCCTGAGAAAGTGTCTGCAATTGTGAATTGGGAACCTCCTCAGAACGTGAAGCAACTCCGTAGCTTCCTCGGTCTCGCAAGCTATTGCCGAAGATTCATTGAAAACTTTTCTAAGATCGCGAAGCCTCTCTCAAATCTCCTCCAGAAGCACGTTAAGTACGTTTGGTCTCCGGAGTGTGATATTGATTTCAACACTTTGAAAGAGAAATTGATCACTGCTCTAGTTTTGACTCCGCCTGATGAATCCAAACCATACAGGGTCTTTTGTGATGCCTCTCTCCAAGGTCTTGGCGTAGTGTTGATGCAAGAGAAGAAAGTTGTTGCTTATACCTCTCGCCAGTTGAAGCCCAATGAGAAGAACTACCCCACTCATGATCTCGAGTTGGCGGCAGTTGTGCATGCTCTTTTGACTTGGAGACATCTTCTATTGGGAAGAAAAGTGGACATTTTCACTGATCACAAGAGTCTCAAGTACATCTTCACTCAGCCTAATCTCAACCTCAGGCAAACTCGATGGGTCGAAATGATTCAAGAGTATAATCCGAGTATTGAGTATACTCCTGGCAAGGCCAATGTGATTGCTGACGCATTGAGCAGAAAGGCTTATTGCAACAGTCTGATTCTCAAGCCTTATCAACCCGAGCTTTGTGAAGATTTCCGCAAACTTAATCTGCAAGTTGTTCCTGAAGGTTTCCTCGCCAACCTTCAAGTCTCTCCTACCTTGGAAGACCAGATTCGCCAAGCCCAGCTTCTTGATGCTATGGTGAAAAAGGTGAAGATTGGGATTGCCAAGAGTCAACCCAAGTACAAGTGCTACCACCTTGATGACAAGGACACTCTCTTCTTCGAGGATCGTATTGTTGTGCCCAAAGGTGAACTTCGTAAAGTGATCATGAACGAGGCTCACAATTCTCTCCTCTCCATCCACCCTGGGAGCACGAAGATGTATCAGGACCTTAAGCAAGCTTATTGGTGGACTCGAATGAAGCGCGAAATTGCTCAATTACAGAATGGAAGTGAAGGCAGAACACCAAAGGCCAGCTGGTCTCCTCCAACCTCTTGCCATTACAGAATGGAAGTTTGACCACATTGAAATGGACTTCATGACTGGGTTTCCAAAGTCCAAACGTGGCAATGATGCTATATTCGTTGTCATCGACAAACTCACCAAAGTGGCTCACTTTCTGCCTATCAAAGAGTCGATCACTGCAGCTCAGTTGGTGGAACTATATACCTCTCGTATTGTCTCTCTGCACGGTATCCCTCAAGTGATATCTTCAGACCGTGGCAACATCTTTACCTCCAAGTTTTGGGATTCTTTTCAGAAGGCCATGGACACCAACATCCGCTTCAGCACAACTTTCCATCTTCAAACAAGCGGTCAAGTCGAGCGTGTCAACCAGATTCTTGAAGATATGCTCAGGGCTTGTGTGATCTCCTTCGGCATGAAGTGGGAGGATTGTCTTCCTTATGCTGAATTCTCCTACAACAACAGTTTTCAAGCAAGTTTGGGCAAGGCCCCATTTGAAATTCTATATGGTAGGAAGTGTCGTACCCCTCTCAACTGGTCTGAAGCCAGTGAATGTCAGCTGCTGGGTAATGACTTAATCACAGAGGTAGAAGAAATGTGCAAAGTCATTCGTGATAACCTCAAAGCATCCCAATCCCGCCAGAAGAGTTACTATGATAGTAAGCAGCGTGATTTGGCTTTCGAGATCGGAGATCATGTTTACCTCCGCGTCTCTCCTATGAAAGGTACTCGTCACTTCGGTATCAAAGGGAAGCTTGCCCCCAGATACGTGGGACCTTTCAAGATTGTCAGTAAGAGAGGCGACCTCGCCTATCAACTCGAGCTTCCTTCAAACTTTGCAAATGTTCATGATGTGTTCCATGTCTCCCAGCTTCGAAAGTGCTTCAAGACTCCTGACCGCATAGTCAACTTCGAGGACATTGAGCTCCAAGAAGATCTCTCTTATCGTGAGCACCCAGTTGCTATTCTTGAAGAGACTGAACGCAAGACTCGCAACAAGTCAATCAAATTTCTCAAAGTCAAGTGGTCACACCATTCCGACCGTGAAGCTACCTGGGAATGCGAGGATCACCTCCGTTCTGAGTACCCGGCGTTCTTTCAGTCCTAGATCTCGGGACGAGATCCTTTCGTAGTGGTGGAGTGTTGTAACACCCCGAATGTAACTTACCCAATTTGTACTCCAACTCTTGCCGTTTCCGGCGTTAAGTTATTTTATTTTCTCGGGTTTGGGTTTTTGTCTCCGTGTGTTGTTATCATTGTCATGCATCTTATATCATGTCATCATGTGCATTGCATTTGCATACGTGTTCGTCTCATGCATTCGAGCATTTTCCCCGTCGTCCATTTTGCATTCCGGCGCTTCGTTCTCCTCCGGTGGTCATTTCTACCTTTCTTTCATGTGTGGGGATTAAACATTTCCGGATTGGACCGAGACTTGCCAAGCGGCCTTGGTTTACTATCGGTAGACCGCCTGTCAAGTTTCGTATCATTTGGACTTAGTTTGATACTCCAACGGTTAACCGAGGGACCGAAAAGGCCTCGTGTGTGTTGCAGCCCAACACCCCTCCAATTTGGCCCAAAACCCACCTAACTCTGCTCCATCATCTAGAGCGTTCGATCACGATCCCGTGGCCGAAAACCGCACCTCATTTGGACTCTCCTAGCTCCTTCTATGGCTATAAATAGAACCCCTCCTAAAAATCCCGGATCCCCTCCATCCCTAACCTCAGATCCATTTCCCCCGCGTCGCACCAGACAAAAACCTGCCGACGGACATTGTCCGCTTCCCCGCCGCCGCCACGTGTCGCCACACCGTTGGTCCGTGCCCCACGGGACCGCATCGCCGCCGCCTCAGTCCCGCCGGCCCGCTCGGCCCAGCCGGGGCCCCCGAGGCCCATCTCCCGGGCGCCCCGCGCCTCCTCCGCCCCGCCGCCAGGGCCTCCGCGCCCTCGAGCGCCGCCGCACACCGCCTCGAGCGCCGGCCGCCTCCGCCGCCCGCCAGCTCGTCGCCGGCGCCGACCCCGCCGCCTTGTCCGGCCGCGCCAAGGCCACCGGAGCAGCTCCGCCTCGCCGCACCTCCGTCCCGGCGTCCTTCTTCGACCCCCCTCACTCCGGCGACCTTCTCTCTGGCGAGAACAACGACTCCGGCCGACCATCCTCGGGTCGCGCGTGCCGCCAACTACAGTGCTGCTATAGTGGATCTGATCTGGATCTGAGATTCGGTTATTATTTTTCCCGAAACCCTAGCTTAAGTGTTCCTGTTCATGGCATCATATCTCCTCATCCGTAACTCCGTTTTTGGCATATGGCATATCAAATTGTTCGTCTCAGAGAGTACATCATTTCATTCCATTGCATCATTTTCATTTGAGTTCATCTTGATGCCCAAAATGCTGTTAGAAGAGGGCCACTTGAGTTAATTGTCAGATCTGCTACTCCATCTTAGACATTTGTCATTTTTGCCATGATTATCGTGTGCATGTTATGCCCTGATGCTCTACATATGTTTTGTTAAGGGTTTTGTCATCTTTCCAGAGGTGCAACCCATGTATTTTTGTGATGAGTGTGGTGACTAGTGCAAGCTTGCAAAGTGAGGCACTTGGTAATTCTGTTTTCAGGGACTTAGCAATTCCACTAAGTCCTTGACCTGTTTATCTCATGATGCCATATGTTCATGTTGTTTCCTAGTGATCCGTGCCTCTTTTGAGGATGATCAGTAAAGGAGTTTTGTTAATATTGTAGTGCTCTATCCATCCATGTATTTGTTTGCAATTATGGAGCACCCTAGTTTGAGTCAATTGAGCTCTATTTTTGCTACTTTGTGAATCTGGGCAGATTGTCAATTTGTTTGCAATTTTGCCGATGATGTTGTAGTTGATCCGTGCATGCTATGCCATTGTTCTTGCCATGTATAGCTTGTATTTTGTGTGTTCTTGATAGATGTATGCTTTTCTTGTCATGACTTGCACCGTAGTGAGTGCATCGAGCTCATAAACATGCCTACTTGAGTTATGTTTCCGCATGTGCCAGTTTTCACTAAGTCTGAAAACTGATTATGTTTTTGCTATGTTCATGTGCTTGTTAGTATATTTTCTAATCCCTTTTGGCTCAAGGTCACTAAGGGACTTTTGTTAAGCTATTTGAGTAGCTCCATGCCATATTTTACTTTGCCATGTTCAGGTCCTGTAGCATGTTGTTTTGTTGCTCCGAAGAGAGCTACTTGGTCTGAAATTCCAGACAAGTGTTAATTTCACTAAGTCTGAGATCTGTTTGCCATATGCATTTTTGCCATGCTTGTTTGAACCTGTTAATGGATGAATTGGCCGTAGCTCAGTGCTAGACTTTTGTTAAGAATCTTGAATGCTTCCCTGCCATGTATTTTTATGCGATGTTTGAGTGCTGTAGCATGTTCATCTCATTGCAGTTAGATGCCTACTTGCTGTAAATCGCAGACCGGTGTCATATTTGAATCGCTTGCCATTTCCAAACCGTAACTCCGATTCCGACGTTCTTTATATCATTTTCAAGCGATTTCATCTCATCTTTCAAGTGGCACACTTGGATTTCCATGTTGAGGCCAGGTTCATGCATTTCCTGTCATATCTTGCATATGCATCCCACATCGCATCCCGCATAGCATACCATCATTGCATCTTATTGTTTGAGCTTGCACGTGGTTGATTGTATCCTTGTTGCTTGTTTGTCTTGTTTGGGTAGAGCCGGGAGACGAGTTCGCTAACGAGGAGCCCGTTGAGTTTGCTTTCAAGGATCCAGTCAACTCTGACAGCTTTGCAGGCAAGATGATCATACCCTCGAAATCACTACTATCTTTGCTATGCTAGTTTGCTCGCTCTTTTGCTATGCCAAGGCTATGATGCCTACCATTTGCTTGCCAGCCTCCCAAATTGCCATGTCAAACCTCTAACCCACCATCTCCTAGCAAACCGTTGATTGGCTATGTTACCGCTTTGCTCAGCCCCTCTTATAGCGTTGCTAGTTGCAGGTGAAGATTGAAGGCCGTTCCTTGTTGGAACATCTATTTACGTGTTGGGATATCATTATATTGCCATGTTATCTTAATGCATCTATATACTTGGTAAAGGGTGGAAGGCTCGGCCTCTCGCCTAGTGTTTTGTTCCACTCTTGCCGCCCTAGTTTCCGTCATATCGGTGTTATGTTCCTGGATTTTGCGTTCCTTACGCGGTTGGGTTATAATGGGAACCCCTTGATAGTTCGCCTTGATTAAAGGTTTTCCAGAAATGCCCAACCTTGGTTTTACCATTTTCCACCTAGCCTCTTTTCCCTTGGGTTTCCGGAGCCCGAGGGTCATCTTATTTTAAACCCCCCCGGGCCAGTGCTCCTCTGAGTGTTGGTCCACCTCATCAGCCGCCGGTGGCTACCAGGGGCAACTCTGGGCTGTCCTACCGGAAGTTTGGACAATCTGAGTGTGCCCTGAGAACGAGATATGTGCAGCTCCTATCGGGATTTGTCGGCACATTCGGGCGGTGTTGTTGGTTTTGTTTTAACCTGTCGAAGTGTCTTGAAGAACCGAGGTACCGAGTCTGATCGGAACGTCTCGGGAGGAGGTCTATTCCTTCGTTGACCATGAGAGCTTGTCATGGGATAAGTTGGGACTCCGCTGCAGGGATTTGAACTTTCGAAAGCCGTGCCCGCGGTTATGGGCAGATGGGAATTTGTTAATGTCCGGTTGTAGATAACTTGAATCTTAATTTAATTAAAATGAATCAACCGAGTGTGTTACCGTGATGGCCTCTTCTCGGCGGAGTCCGGGAAGTGGACACGATGTTGGAGCAATGCTTGCGCAGGTTGTCCTTTAGTTTCTCGTTCGTGCTTTGCCTCCTCTTCTCGCTCTCTTTTGCGAATAAGTTAGCCACCATATATGCTAGTCGCTTGCTGCAGCTCCACACATATATTTACCTTACCTTACCTATAAGCTTAAATAGTCTTGATCGCGAGGGTGCGAGATTGCTGAGTCCATGTGGCTCACAGATTACTATTACACAAGATGCAGGTCCAGGTGATTCCGCTCCAGGTGACGCATACGAGCTCAAGTGGGAGTTCGACGAGGACTCTCAATGTTACTATGTTTCCTTTCCTGATGATCAGTAGTGGTGCCCTGTTGGGGGTGATCGAGACCATGTCGCTTGTTGGGTTATCTTCCATTTTGGCGCCGTAGTCGGGCCATGAGTGTTTGGATGTTGTATGTTATTTATGTACTTGATTGATGTGGCGAGTGTAAGCCAACTATGTTATCCCTTTTCGTTATCTATATTACATGGGATGTTTGTGATGATTACCTGACTTGCGACATATGCCTTCAATGCGATTATGCCTCTAAGTCGTGCCTCGACACGTGGGAGATATAGTCGCATCGAGGGTGTTACACCCCGAGTGGGAGGCTGGCTCACCACTCGGTAGGATTTTTCAAATACTTAGACGAGTACTGGACTGCAGCTAAGCCCCCGAGTGGGAGGCTGGCTCACCACTCGGTAGGATTTTCAAATACTTAGGCGAGTACTGGACTGTAGCTAAGCCCCCGAGTGGGAGGCTGGCTCACCACTCGGTAGGATTTTCAAATACTTAGGCGAGTACTGGACTGCAGCTAAGCCCCCGAGTGGGAGGCTGGCTCTCCACTCGGTAGGATTTTTAAATACTTAGGCGAGTACTGGACTGTAGCTAAGCCCCCGAGTGGGAGGCTTGCTCACCACTCGGTAGGATTTTCAAATACTTATGCGAGTACTGGACTGCAGCTAAGCCCCCGAGTGGGAGGCTCACTCTCCACTCGGTAGGATTTTTAAATACTTAGGCGAGTACTGGACTGCAGCTAAGCCCCCGAGTGGGAGGCCGGCTCACCACTCGGTAGGAAATTATTTTTACAAACTTAGGCGAAACGGATTCGCAGCTAAGCCACCCACTGGGGGATTTCTCACGCAAACAAAAACAATAACAATCACTGGGAAAATTATAATGCTCTTGTCTTTGATAAATAAACTACAGAAGTTTTTCTTATTACACCTCATCCGAGTGAGAATTCAAGTATAAAAGGGGCGGAGTAGCTCCGCATTCCAGGCTCGTGGCTCATCAATCTGGTGATCGACATTATAAATGTGGTATGGTCCATTGTGGAGGACTCTGGTGACTATGAAGGGACCTTCCCAAGTAGGAGCGAGTTTGTGTGGTTTCTGTTGATCCACTCGGAGGACCAAGTCTCCTTCTTGGAAGGCTCGACTCTTCACATTTCTGGCATGGAATCGAGGCAAGTCTTGCTGATAGATGGTCGATCGGATCATGGCCATTTCTCTTTCTTCTTCCAAGAGGTCGACTGTGTCCTGCCGGGCTTGTTCTGCTTCATCTTCAGAGCAGAGCTCGACTCGGGGTGCGTTGTGAAGCAGGTCACTCGGCAAAACTGCTTCGGCTCCATAGACCAGAAAGAATGGGGTTCTTCCAGTCGATTGGTTCGGGGTTGTCCTCAATCCCCAAAGAACTGATGGAAGCTCATCGACCCATGCACCTGCTGCGTGCTTGAGATCGCGCATCAGTCGGGGTTTCAGTCCTTTGAGAATTAAGTCGTTTGCTCTTTCCGCTTGTCCATTCGACTGGGGGTGAGCGACTGAAGTGTAGTCGACTCATGTGCCTTGAGAGGCGCAAAAGGGTCTGAATTTGTTGGAATCAAAGTTTGACCCATTGTCAGTGATGATGCTGTGCGGAACTCCATATCTGAATATCAACTCTCTAATGAAACTGATAGCAGTGCAAGCATCAAGATTCTTGATAGGCTTAGCTTCAATCCATTTGGTGAACTTGTCGACTGCTACTAGCACATGAGTGAAGCCGCTCCTGCCCGTTCTCAGTGGTCCAACCATGTCCAGTCCCTAAACAGTGAAGGGCCAGACGAGTGGAATGGTTTTCAGGGCTGACGCGGGTTTGTGCGACATATTGGAGTAAAACTGACATCCTTCACATTTGTCAACTATCTCTTTCGCCATTTCATTCGCTCTTGGCCAGTAGAATCCCGCTCGGTATGCTTTAGCCACAATGGTCCGAGAGGACGCATGATGACCACAGGTCCCCGAGTGGATATCATCAAGGATTATCTGACCTTCTTCTGGTGTTATACACTTCTGACTGACTCCAGTCGCGCTTTCTCTATACAATTGTCCCTTTATGACTATAAAGGCCTTGGATCGACGGACGATCTGTCGAGCCTCTTCTTCGTCCTCTGGGAGTTCTTTCCTTAGGATGTACGTGATGTACAGTACCGTCCAGTCGGGAGTGATGACCAAAACTTCCATGATCAAGTCGACCACAGTTGGAACTTCAACTTCAATCGGATCCATGGCACTTTTTGGCTGCGGGGCTTCTTCAGTGAAGGGATCCTCCTGAATTGATGGTGTGTGGATGTGTTCCAAAAACACATTGTTGGGAATGGCTTCTCTTTTGGAACCTATTTTCGCCAAATCATCAGCTGCTTGATTTTTTAGTCGGGTTATGTGATGAAGTTCTAACCCCTCGAATTTCTTCTCTAGCTTTCTCACTGCATTGCAATAACCAGTCATGGCCGGACTTCTGATGTCCCACTCTTTCATCACTTAATTAACCACTAAATCTGAGTCACCATAGACCATGAGGCGACGGACGCCGAGTGAAATGGCCATGTGCAACCCATATAAAAGTGCTTCGTATTCTGCTTCGTTATTGGAGGAATCAAAGTGGATTTGAAGAACATATCTGAGCTTATCTCCTTGGGGGGATACCAATACTTCTCCGGCACCGGAACCATTCCGCATTTTGGAACCGTCGAAGAACATGGTCCAATGCTCCGAGTGAACCTGAGTCGGCAGTTGTTCAATCCACTCAGCGACGAAATATGCTATTGCTTGGGACTTGATAGCTTTCTTTGCCTCAAACTTGATATCTAGAGGAAGGAGTTCAATCGCCCATTTTGCCACTCGACCAGTTGCATCTCTGTTGTGCAGGATCTCTGACAATGGAGCGTCGCTGACGACCGTAATGGAATGATCAGAGAAGTAGTGAGCAACCTTCTTTATGGTCATATAAATCCCATATACAAGGTTCTGATAATGAGGATATCTTTGCTTCGACGGGGTCAAAACTTCAGAAACATAATATACTGGGCGCTGAACTTTGAAGGCTTTTCCTTCTTCTTCCCGCTCGACCGTAAGTACCATACTGACGACTTGTCCCGTGGCTGCGATGTAAAGCAGCAAAGGCTCTTTGCTGATTGGGGCACCAAGCACCGGCTGGGTGGAGAGCAGAGCTTTGAGCTCTGCAAACGCCGCATCAGCTTCAGGAGTCCACTCGAACTTGTCTGACTTCTTCATCAATCGGTAAAGAGGCAATTCCTTTTCACCGAGACAAGAGATGAATCGAATTAAAGCGGCCAAGCAACCAGTAAGCTTCTGGACGTCGTGCACTCGCACGGGACGTTTCATCCGGAGTATAGTACCGACTTTTTCTGGATTGGCGTCAATTCCCCATTCGGAAACGAGAAAACCGAGTAACTTTCCGCCAGGAACTCTGAATGTGCACTTTGATGGATTAAGCTTGATATCATACCTCTTGAGGTTGTCAAAGGTTTCAGCAAGGTCAGTCAGCAAGTCGGAACCCTTCCGTGACTTGACCACAATATCATCCATGTATGCTTCCACATTCCGACTGATTTGAGTGAGCAAACACTTCTGAATCATCCTCATGAATGTGGCTCCGGCATTCTTGAGGCCGAATGGCATGGTAACGTAATAGAAGCACCCGAATGGAGTGATGAAAGCTATTTTGATCTCGCCAGGTCCATACAGACGGATCTGATGGTACCCTGAATAGGCGTCTAAAGAAGACAGTCGCTCACATCCCGTAGTCGAGTCGACTATCTGGTCGATGCGGGGGAGAGGAAAATGATCTTTCGGGCAGGCCCGATTGATATGTTTAAAGTCAATGCACATGCGAAGTGACTTGTCCTTCTTGGGGACCATGACAACGTTGGCGAGCCACTCGGAGTGGTAAATCTCTCGGATGAACTCCGCTGCTAAGCGTCGAGCCACCTCCTCACCAATAGCCTTTCTCTTCTAGACGGCGGACCATCGGAGATGTTCTTTGATGGGTTTCACTTTTGAGTCGACTCGTAGGCGGTGCTCAGCCAGCCCCCTGGGAACACCCAGCATGTCAGAAGGCTTCCATGCGAAGATGTCCCAGTTCTCACAGAGGAACTGGATGAGCGCTTCTTCCCATTTGGAGTTGAGTGTTGTTGAGATATGAGTCGGAGCAGCACTGGGATCGGTCGGGTGAATGTGAACCGGCTTCGTTTCACCAGACGACTGAAAAGCTGATTCTATGGCGGGCTTCTTGGCTCGCAACAAATCACTCGGGTCTGCAGTCTTCTAGTACTCCTGCAGCTCCACCACTGCCATCTGAGCATCAGCGATCTCTGAGCCTTTCTGAAAACACTCTTCTGCTTTCTTCCGATTGCCCGTAATAGTGATCACACCTTTGGGACCAGGCATCTTCAATTTGAGATACAGGTAACATGGTCGAGCCATGAAACGTGCGTAAGCTGGCCTACCCAAAATAGCGTGATAAGCACTCTGGAAATCCACAACTTCGAACATCAACTTTTCTTTGCGGTAATTCTTGGAATCACCGAAAACCACATCAAGAGCAATTTGGCCGAGTGACTCAGCCTTCTTCCCAGGAATGACTCCATGGAAACTCATGTTGCTGGTACTGAGTCTGGACATCGGAATGCCCATCCCTTTCAATGTCTCAGCATACAGTTTGTTCAAACCATTGCCACCAACCATCAAGACTTTGGTCAGTCGAGTGCCTTCAACAACTGGGTCGACCACTAAAGCTTGCCTCCCACGAGTGGCAATGTGCGTTGGGTGATCGGACTAGTCGAATGTGATGGCAGTCTGAGACCACTTCAGATAGCTGGGTGTTGCCGGAGCAACCATATTCACCTCACGGTTGATAACTTTCAGTCGACTTTTGCTTTCAACATCAGCAAAAATCATCAAGGTGGAATTGACCTGGGGGTATCCATCATCACTGTCTTCCTTGTCCTCAACTTTGTCCAACTCCTTTTCCTTATCTTTGGGCTGTTTGCCCTGGAACTGCTGGATCAAGAGCCGACACTGTCGAGTGGTATGTTTCGGGTAAATGAGCTTACCCTCTTCATCTTTCTTGGTGTGGACGTGACATGGCAAATCCAACACATCATTTCTGTCTTGATCTTTAACTTTCTTGGAGTTCCAAGGCCCTTTGGGTTCCCCTTAAACTTTCCTAGAGAGTTACAGCCAAGGCTTCCCCAGGAGCAGCTGGCTCGGCTTTCCGCTTCTGTTTCCGATTGGAATTTCCTCCTCCGGTTTCTTGGGCGACTGACTTGTGTTTGCCACTCCGGAGTCGATCCTCATCTTCACCATTAGCGTACTTGGTGGCAATCCCCATCATCTGATTCAGAGACATGTCTCCGGTTCGACCGAATTTCAGATTCAGTTCTCTGTACTTGATGCCTTCTTTGAAGGCACAGACTGCTTGGTGATCAGCCACATTCTCTACCATGTGATGTAACGTGATCCATCTCTGGATTTAATCCCTCAAGGTTTGATTCGGCTTCTGCACGCAAGACCGCAGTTCCGTCAGTCCTGCCGATCGCTTGCATGTTCCTTCAAATGTAGTGACAAACACTCGGGCGAGATCTTCCCAAGTGTAAATGCTGCTGGGTGCTAACTGATTCAGCCATGCTCTGGCCGAGCCCTCCAACATGAGAGGCAGGTGCTTCATGGCCACTTCATCATTGCCATTGCCAATCTGGATAGCCACTCGGTAGTCTTCAAGCCAAGTATCGGGCTTGGACTCACTAGTGAACTTACTGACTCCAGCCGCCAACCTGAAGTTGGGAGGAATCACAGCGGCCCTGATGGCTCTACTAAAGCACTCTGGCCCTGAAACATGTACTCTGCTGCTGGTAGGTGCATCTCTATCGTGACCTTCTCGGTGAGCTCTGTTCCTGTCGACCAAACATTGAACGAGAATGGATCTCGCATCAAAGCCTGGTTCCCTGGGGTCGACTGGAATCCTTCGCCCAACACTATGAGGGCGCCTGTCATCCTGCTGTCGAGGCACATACGATCCACTCCTCGGGGGAGGGGTGGGCACTCGACATCAACCGTCATGATCGAATCGGTGATCATACTGCTCACGGTTTCCGTAATGATCACGCCGGTCCCCACGTCCCTCACGCCTCGGGGGCGATCTTGGACTATGAGCCGTCTGGACTGTGTCTGCAGCAATGGATCTGCTATGAATCCTGTTCCGCGACTGAGAAACAGCGGAATTCTGGTCTCCTGCCGCCCGGAGTAATGCTCTGATCTGCAGCAAGCCTCTGCCAGCCTCTGATTGGGAAGGCTGGATCGACTCTGCTATACGGGCTGCAGCTGCTAAATTCTGAATCAGAGTTCGATATACCTGCGGGGGCGGAAAGAGCTGGCGTCGACTGGATTCTGGAACCCGTTGTCGCGCACGCTCGTCGAGTGCTCACTGGAGGTTCTCCAGTCGAGTGCGCTCAGCCAAGTTTGCCAGGCGCGCGTCCTCCAAGGCACGAGCTTCGGGGGTTTCTCCAACGATAGGAGTGTGCAGTGCATCCATGTTCCGGCGACGAAGTTCTTCTCTCTGCAACGACGTGAGAGGCTCGGGGAGATATTCCTCATGGGGATGCGACGGGTCGCCTCCACCTGCGACTCCGTCGGTGCGGGGAAAACCGGGAGGACTGCGTAGTCCATCGACCATCAGAACCTCCGCCGCCGGATCACTGCTGTCGCACTCGGATGCGGTCTCTGCGGAGCCAGTTGACAGGTCGAACAGGCCGTAGAGGGATTCGTCGGGCTCGATCGCCGCGACTTGAGGGGTGGCCGACTGGCGTGCCACCGCGTATCTCACCCACCGCTGAAGTCTCGACCGATCAGAGCGCTTGCGCCGGCGAGAAACAGGGAGGGAGGACAACACAGGGGCCGACCGATAATGGGTCGACGGTTGCCGCAAGAGGACGCCGCGAACGCACGCGCGAAAGTGTGTTGCCCCGCGGACAGGGAGTGCATCGACGTCGAGCGGAGCCTCCTGAAGCCAAGCGGAATCGTCGGCGATGAACGTGAGCGCGCCGAGACGGATCTCACGGCCCTCCACCAAAACTCCGCCAGAAACCATGATGATTTGGATCGGAAAAGATCGCAACTCCTCCAACAAATCGCTAACACACCGGCCCCATGGTGGGTGCCAACTGTCGTGGTTCTAAGTCTGACAGTAATGTAGGGGAGTAGGTATGGAGAGGCAAGATCTTAGCTATGGAGTAGTTGTAAGGACACGAGGTTTACGAGTTTAGGCCCTTCTCGGAGGAAGTAATAGCCCTACGTCTCGGAGCCCGGAGGCGGTCGACTGGATTATGTGTGTATGAATTACAGGCGTGCGAACCCTTTACACTGAGGAGGGGGTGGCTTATATAGAGTTCACCAGACCCCTCCGGCCCTCAGTTATGCAGGGTTTCAAATACATTAAGGTCGGGCGTTACTGGTAACGCCCCTAATAAAGTGCTATGATGACCATAAAAGCTACTTAATGACCGACCGTTAGCGTGCAGAGTGACTTTAGGTCTCCTGGCCGTCGAGTGGTTGGATCTTGGTCGAGTGACTTCTTCTTGGTCGAGTGTCTTCGAGTCTGTCGAGTGGAACACCTCCAAGTCGATTGAAATGTGATTTCTTCTAGAGATGTCCTTGGGTAGGGCAGTTAGGACAGGTCCATGACCCTACCCTAGGTACATAGCTTCATCAACCGCTCCACCATTCAATATAAATATGTATCTGGTTTAAGACTTAGAGTCATCCAGATCCGTGTCGAAACTAGCATCGATGTAACCCTTTACAACGAGCTCTTCGTCACCT
>NC_041392.1:148778558-148788170 GCF_002162155.2 Triticum dicoccoides
AAGCGTCGCTTCAACTCCATTCGTGAAAATGTTCAAGATGGAGACATAGATATTTGTAAAGTACATATGGACCTGAATGTAGCAGATCCGTTGACTAAACCTCTCCCTAGAGCAAAACATGATCAACACCAGAATTCCATGGGTGTTCGATTCATCACAATGTAACTAGTTTATTGACTCTAGTGCAAGTGGGAGACTGTTGGAAATATGCCCTAGAGGCAATAATAAAAGCATTATTATTATATTTCCTTGTTCATGATAATTGTCTTTTGTTCATGCTATAATTGTGTTATCCGGAAATCGTAATACATGTGTGAATAAATAGACACCAACATGTCCCTAGTAAGCCTCTAGTTGACTAGCTCGTTGATCAAAAGATAGTCATGGTTTCCTGACTATGGACATTGGATGTCATTGATAACGAGATCACATCATTAGGAGAATGATGTGATGGACAAGACCCAATCCTAAACATAGCACAAGATCGTATAGTTCGTTTGCTAGAGTTTTCCAATGTCAAGTATCTTTTCCTTAGACCATGAGATCGTGTAACTCTCGGATACCATAGGAGTGCTTTGGGTATACCAAACGTCACAACGTAACTGGGTGACTATAAACCTATACTACGGGTATCTCCGAAAGTGTCTGTTTGGTTGACACGGATCAAGGCTGGGATTTGTCACTCCGTATGACGGAGAGGTATCACTGGGCCCACTCGGTAATGCATCATCATTATGAGCTCAAAGTGACCAAGTGTCTGGTCACGGGATCATGCATTACGGTACGAGTAAAGTGACTTGCCGGTAACGAGATTGAACGAGGTATTGGGATACCGACGATCGAATCTCGGGCAAGTAACATACCGATTGACAAAGGGAATTGTATACGGGGTTGCTTGAATCCTCGACATCGTGGTTCATCCGATGAGATCATCGAGGAGCATGTGGGAGCCAACATGGGTATCCAGATCCCGTTGTTGGTTATTGACCGGAGAGCAATCTCGGTCATGTCTACATGTCTCCCGAACCCGTAGGGTCTACACACTTAAGGTTCGGTGACGCTAGGGTTGTAGGGATATGTATATGCAGTAACCCGAATATTGTTCGGAGTCCCGGATGAGATCCCGGACATCACGAGGAGTTCCGAAATGGTCCGGAGGTAAAGAATTATATATAGGAAGTGCTATTTCGGCCATCGGGACAAGTTTTGGGGTCACCGGTATTGTGCCGGGACCACCGGAAGGGTCCCGGGGGTCCACCGGGTGGGGCCACCTATCCCGGAGGGCCCCATGGGCTGAAGTGGGAAGGGATCCAGCCCAAAGTGGGCTGGGGCGCCACTTCCCCTAGGGCCCATGCGCCTAGGGAGGGGAAACCCTAAAAGGGCGGGCGCCCCCTTGCTTGGGGGGCAAGCCCCCCACCCCTTGGCCGCCGCCCCCCTAGGAGATTGCATCTCCTAGGGCCGGCGCCCCCCTAGGCTCCCTATATATAGTGGGGGGGGGGGAGGGAGGGCTTCGAACCCACGCCATTGGTGCCTCCCTCTCCCTCTCCAACACCTCCTCCTCCTCCATAGTGCTTGGCGAAGCCCTGCCGGAGTATTGCAGCTCCATCACCACCACGCCGTCGTGCTGCTGCTGGAGCCATCTTCCTCAACCTCTCCTTCCCTTGCTGGATCAAGAAGGAGGAGACATCACGCTGACCGTACGTGTGTTGAACGCGGAGGTGCCGTCCGTTCGGCGCTAGGATCTCCGGTGATTTGGATCACGTCGAGTACGACTCCCTCATCCCCGTTCTTTGAACGCTTCCGCTCGCGATCTACAAAGGTATGCAGATGCATCCGATCACTCGTTGCTAGATGAACTCATTGATGGATCTTGGTGAAACCGTAGGAAATTTTTTGTTTTCTGCAACGTTCCGCAATAGTGTCATCATGAGCTAGGTCTATGCGTAGTTCTCTTTGCACGAGTAGAACACAATTTGTTGTGGGCGTAGATGTTGTCAACTTTCTTGCCGCTACTAGTCTTATTTTGCTTCAGCGGTATTGTGGGATGAAGCGGCCCGGACCAACCTTACACGTACGCTTACGTGAGACCGGTTCCACCGACTAACATGCACTAGTTGCATAAGGTGGCTGGCGGGTGTCTGTCTCTCCCACTTTAGTTGGAGCGGATTCGATGAAAAGGGTCCTTATGAAGGGTAAATAGAAGTTGACAAATCACGTTGTGGCTTTCACGTAGGTAAGAAAACATTCTTGCTAGAACCCTATTTCAGCCACGTAAAACTTGCAACAACAATTAGAGGACGTCTAACTTGTTTTTGCAGCAAGTGTTTTGTGATGTGATATGGCCAAAGTTGTGATGAATGATGAATGATATATATGTGATGTATGAGATGTTCATGCTATTGTAATAGGAATCACGACTTGCATGTCGATGAGTATGACAACCGGCAGGAGCCATAGGAGTTGTCTTTATTTTCTGTATGACCTGCGTGTCATTGAGAAACGCCATGTAAATTACCTTACTTTATTGCTAAACGCGTTAGCCATAGTAGTAGAAGTAATAGTTGACGAGCAACTTCATGGAGACACGATGATGGAGATCATGATGATGGAGATCATGGTGTCATGCCGGTGACAAGATGATCATGGAGCCCCAAGATGGAGATCAAAGGAGCTATGTGATATTGGCCATATCATGTCACTATTATTATTTGATTGCATGTGATGTTTATCATGTTTTTGCATCTTGTTTACTTAGAACGACGGTAGTAAATAAGATGATCCCTCATAATAATTTCAAGAAAATGTTCCCCCTAACTGTGCACCATTGTGACAGTTTGTTGTTTCGAAGCACCACGTGATGATCGGGTGTGATAGATTCCAACATTCACATACAACAGGTGTAAGACAGATTTACACATGCAAACACTTAGGTTGACTTGACGAGCCTAGCATGTACAGACATGGCCTCGGAACATAGAAGACCGAAAGGTCGAGCATGAGTCATATAGAAGATACGATCAACATGAAGATGTTCACCGATGTTGACTAGTCCGTCTCACGTGATGATCGGAAACGGCCTAGTTAAACTCGGATCATGTTATACTTAGATGACTGGAGGGATGTCTATCTAAGTGGGAGTTCATTGAATAATTTGATTAGATGAACTTAATTATCATGAACTTAGTCTAAAATATTTACAATATGTCTTGTAGATCAAATGGCCAATGTTGTCCTCAACTTCAACGCGTTCCTAGAGAAAACCAAGCTGAAAGACGATGGCAGCAACTACACGGACTGGGTCCGGAACCTGAGGATCATCCTCATAGCTGCCAAGAAAGATTATGTCCTACAAGCACCGCTAGGTGACGCACCTGTTCTCCCTGCAGAACAAGATGTTATGAACGCTTGGCAGGCACGTACCGATGACTACTCCCTCGTTCAGTGCGGCATGCTTTACAGCTTAGAGCCGGGGCTCCAAAAATGTTTTGAGAGACACGGAGCATATGAGATGTTCGAAGATCTGAAAATGGTTTTCCAAGCTCATGCCCGGGTCGAGAGATATCAAGTCTCCGACAAGTTCTTCAGTTGTAAGATGGAGGAAAACAGTTCTGTCAGTGAGCACATACTCACTATGTCTGGCTTGCATAACCGCTTGACTCAGCTGGGAGTTAATCTCCCGGATGACGCGGTCATTGACATAATCCTTCAGTCGCTTCCACCGAGCTGCAAGAGCTTTGTGATGAACTTCAATATGTAGGGGATGGAAAAGACCATTCCTGAAGTATTTGCAATGCTGAAATCAGCAGAGGTAGAAGTCAAAAAGGAACATCAAGTGTTGATGGTGAATAAAACCACTAAGTTCAAGAAAGGCAAGGGTAAGAAAACCTTCAAGAAGGATGACAAGGGAGTTGCCGCGCCCGGCAAGCAAGCTGCCGGGAAGAAGCCAAAGAATGGACCCAAGCCCGAGACTGAGTGCTTTTATTGCAAGGGAAGTGGTCACTGGAAGCGGAACTGCCCCAAATACTTAGCGGACAAGAAGGCCGGCATCACGAAAGGTATATGTGATATACATGTAATTGATGTGTACCTTAACAGTACTCGTAGTAGCTCTTGGGTATTTGATACCGGTACAGTTGCTCACATTTGTAAATCAAAGCAGGAGCTGCGGAATAAGCGGAGACTGGCGAAGGACGAGGTGACGATGCGCGTCGGGAATGGTTCCAAGGTCGATGTGATCGCCGTCGGCATGCTACCTCTACATTTACCTAGGGGATTAGTTTTGAACCTCAATAATTGTTATTTAGTGCCAAGTTTGAGCATGAACATTGTATCAGAATCTCGTTTAATACGAGATGGCTACTCATTTAAATCTGAGAATAATGGTTGTTCTATTTATATGAGAGATATGTTTTATGGTCATGATCCGATGGTGAATGGTTTATTCTTAATGAATCTCGAGCTTAATGTTACACATATTCATAGTGTGAATACCAAAAGATGTAAGGTTGATAATGATAGTCCCACATACTTGTGGCACTGCTGCCTTGGTCACATAGGTGTCAAACGCATGAAGAAGCTCCATGCAGATGGACTTTTAGAGTCTCTTGATTACGAATCATTTGACACGTGCGAACCATGCCTCATGGGTAAAATGACCAAGACTCCGTTCTCAGGAACAATGGAGCGAGCAACCAACTTATTGGAAATCATACATACTGATGTGTGCGGTCCAATGAGTGTTGAGGCTCGCGGTGGCTATCGTTATGTTCTCACCCTCACTGATGACTTGAGTAGATATGGGTATATCTATTTAATGAAACACAAGTCTGAGACCTTTGAAAAGTTCAAGGAATTTCAGAGTGAGGTTGAGAATCAACGTGACAGGAAAATCAAGTTCTTGCGATCAGATCGTGGAGGAGAATACTTGAGTCACGAATTTGGCACACACTTAAGAATATGTGGAATAGTTTCACAACTGACGCCGCCTGGAACACCTCAGCGTAATGGTGTGTCCGAACGTCGTAATCGCACTCTATTAGATATGGTGTGATCTATGATGTCTCTTAGCGATTTACCGCTATCATTTTGGGGCTATGCTTTAGAGACTGCCGCATTCACTTTAAATAGGGCTCCGTCGAAATCCATTGAGACGACACCGTATGAATTATGGTTTGGTAAGAAACCTAAGCTGTCGTTTCTAAAAGTTTGGGGATGCGATGCTTATGTCAAGAAACTTCAACCTGAAAAGCTCGAACCCAAGTCGGAAAAATGCGTCTTCATAGGATACCCTAAAGAAACTATTGGGTATACCTTCTACCTCAGATCCAAAGGCAAGATCTTTGTTGCCAAGAATGGATCCTTTCTAGAGAAGGAGTTTCTCTTGAAAGAAGTAAGTGGGAGGAAAGTAGAACTTGATGAAGTATTACCTCTTGAACCGGAAAATGGCGCAACTCAAGAAAATGTTCCTGAGGTGCCTGCACCGACTAGAGAGGAAATTAATGATGATGATCATGAAACTTCAGATCAAGTTTCTACTGAACTTCGTAGGTCCACAAGGACACGTTCCGCACCAGAGTGGTACGGCAACCCTGTCTTGGAAATCATGTTGTTAGACAACGGTGAACCTTCGAACTATGAAGAAGCGATGGCGGGCCCGGATTCCGACAAATGGCTAGAAGCCATGAAATCCGAGATAGGATCCATGTATGAAAACGAAGTATGGACTTTGACTGACTTGCCCGTTGAGCGGAGAGCCATAGAAAATAAATGGATCTTTAAGAAGAAGACAGACGCGGATGGTAATGTGACCATCTATAAAGCTCGTCTTGTCGCTAAGGGTTATCGACAAGTTCAAGGGGTTGACTACGATGAGACTTTCTCACCGGTAGTGAAGCTAAAGTCTGTCCGAATCATGTTAGCAATTGCCGCATTATATGATTATGAGATATGGCAAATGGACGTCAAAACGGCATTCCTTAATGGTTTCCTTAAGGAAGAATTGTATATGATGCAGCCGGAAGGTTTTGTCGATCCTAAGAATGCTGACAAGGTGTGCAAGCTCCAACACTCGATTTATGGGCTGGTGCAAGCATCTCGTAGTTGGAACATTCGCTTTGATGAGATGATCAAAGCGTTTGGGTTTACGCAGACTTATGGAGAAGCCTGCGTTTACAAGAAAGTGAGTGGGAGCTCTGTAGCATTTCTCATATTATATGTAGATGACATACTTTTGATGGGAAATGATATAGAACTCTTGGACAGCATTAAGGCCTACTTGAATAAGAGTTTTTCAATGAAGGACCTTGGAGAAGCTGCATATATATTAGGCATCAAGATCTATAGAGATAGATCAAGACGCCTCATAGGTCTTTCACAAAGCACATACCTTGATAAGATATTGAAGAAGTTCAATATGCATCAGTCTAAGAAGGGGTTCTTGCCTGTGATGCAAGGTGTGAAATTGAGCTCAGCTCAATGTCCGACCACGGCAGAAGATATAGAAGAGATGAGTGTCATCCCCTATGCCTCAGCCATAGGTTCTACTATGTATACCATGCTGTGTACCAGACCTGATGTAAACCTTGCCATAAGTTTGGTAGGTAGGTACCAAAGTAATCCCGGCAAGGAACACTGGACAGCGGTCAAGAATATCCTGAAGTACCTGAAAAGGACTAAGGAAATGTTTCTCGTTTATGGCGGGTGACAAAGAGCTCGTCGTAAAGGGTTACGTCGACGCTAGCTTCGACACAGATCTGGATGACTCTAAGTCACAAACCGGATACGTGTATATTATGAATGGTGGGGCAGTAAGCTGGTGCAGTTGCAAGCAGAGCGTCGTGGCGGGATCTACATGTGAAGCGGAGTACATGGCAGCCTCGGAGGCAGCACATGAAGCAATTTGAGTGAAGGAGTTCATCACCGACCTAGGAGTCATACCCAATGCGTCGGGGCCAATCAAACTCTTCTGTGACAACACTGGAGCTATTGCACTTGCCAAGGAGCCCAGGTTTCACAAGAAGACCAGGCACATCAAGCGTCGCTTCAACTCCATTCGTGAAAATGTTCAAGATGGAGACATAGATATTTGTAAAGTACATACGGACCTGAATGTAGCAGATCCGTTGACTAAACCTCTCCCTAGAGCAAAACATGATCAACACCAGAATTCCATGGGTGTTCGATTCATCACAATGTAACTAGATTATTGACTCTAGTGCAAGTGGGAGACTATTGGAAATATGCCCTAGAGGCAATAATAAAAGCATTATTATTATATTTCCTTGTTCATGATAATTGTCTTTTGTTCATGCTATAATTGTGTTATCCGGAAATCGTAATACATGTGTGAATAAATAGACACCAACATGTCCCTAGTAAGCCTCTAGTTGACTAGCTCGTTGATCAACAAATAGTCATGGTTTCCTGACTATGGACATTGGATGTCATTGATAACGAGATCACATCATTAGGAGAATGATGTGATGGACAAGACCCAATCCTAAACATAGCACAAGATCGTATAGTTAGCTTGCTAGAGTTTTCCAATGTCAAGTATCTTTTCCTTAGGCCATGAGATCGTGTAACTCCAGGATACCGTAGGAGTGCTTTGGGTATACCTAACGTCACAATGTAACTGGGTGACTATAAACCTATACTACGGGTATCTCCGAAAGTGTCTGTTGGGTTGACACGGATCAAGACTGGGATTTGTCACTCCGTATGACGGAGAGGTATCACTGGGCCCACTCGGTAATGCATCATCATTATGAGCTCAAAGTGACCAAGTGTCTGGTCACGGGATCATGCATTATGGTACGAGTAAAGTGACTTGCCGGTAACGAGATTGAACGAGGTATTGGGATACCGACGATCGAATCTCGGGCAAGTAACATACCGATTGACAAAGGGAATTGTATACGGGGTTGCTTGAATCCTCGACATCGTGGTTCATACGATGAGATCATCGAGGAGCATGTGAGAGCCAACATGGGTATCCAGATCCCGCTGTTGGTTATTGACCGGAGAGCAATCTCGGTCATGTCTACATGTCTCCCGAACCAGTAGGGTCTACACACTTAAGGTTCGGTGATGCTAGGGTTGTAGGGATATGTATATGCAATAACCCGAATGTTGTTCGGAGTCCCGGATGAGATCCCGGACATCACGAGGAGTTCCGGAATGGTCCGGAGGTAAATAATTAGATATAGGAAGTGCTATTTCGGCCATCGGGACAAGTTTCGGGGTCACCGGTATTGTGCCCGGACCATCGGAAGGGTCCCGGGGGTCCACCGGGTGGGGCCACCTATCCCGGAGGGCCCCATGGGCTGAAGTGGGAACGGATCCAGCCCAAAGTGGGCTGGGGCGCCACTTCCCGTAGGGCCCATGCGCCTAGGGAGGGGAAACCCTAAAAGGGGGGGCGCCCCTTGCTTGGGGGGCAAGCCCCCCACCCCTTGGCCGCCGCCCCCTAGGAGATTGCATCTCCTAGGGCCGGCGCCCTCCTAGGATCCCTATATATAGTGGGGGGGAGGGAGGGCTTCGAACCCACACCATTGGTGCCTCCCTCTCCCTCTCCAACACCTCCTCCTTCTCCATAGAGCTTGGCAAAGCCCTGCCGGAGTATTGCAGCTCCATCACCACCACGCCATCGTGCTGCTGCTGGAGCCATCTTCCTCAACCTCTCCTTCCCTTGCTGGATCAAGAAGGAGGAGACGTCACGCTGACCGTACATGTGTTGAACGCGGAGGTGCCGTCCGTTCGGCGCTAGGATCTCCGGTGATTTGGATCACGTCGAGTACGACTCCCTCATCCCCGTTCTTTGAAAGCTTCCGCTCGCGATCTACAAAGGTATGTAGATGCATCCGATCACTCGTTGCTAGATTAACTCATAGATGGATCTTGGTGAAACCGTAGGAAATTTTTTGTTTTCTGCAACGTTCCCCAACAGTAACGCCTTAAGCAAGATGACATGATGTAGAGGGATAAATTCATGCAATATGATAAAAACCCCATCTTGTTATCCTCAATGGCAACAATACAATATGTGCCTTGCTGCCCCTACTGTCACTGGGAAGGACACCGCAAGATTGAACCCAAAGCTAAGCACTTCTCCCATTGCAAGAAAGATCAATCTAGTAGGCCAAACCAAACTGATAGTTCGAAGAGACTTGCAAAGATAACCAATCATACATAAAAGAATTCAGAGAAGATTCAAATATTGTTCATAGATAAACTTGATCATACACCCACAATTCATCGGTCTCAACAAACACACCGCAAAAGAAGATTACATCAAATAGATCTCCACAAGAGAGGGGGAGAACTTTGTATTGAGATCCAAAAAGAGAGAAGAAGCCATCTAGCTAATAACTACGGACCCGTAGGTCTGAGGTAAACTACTCACACTTCATCGGAGAGGCTATGGTGTTGATGTAGAAGCCCTCCGTGATTGATGCCCCCTCCGGCGGAGCTCCGGAACAGGCCCCAAGTTGGGATCTCGTGGATACAGAAAGTTATGGTGGTGGAATTAGGGTTTTGGCTCCGTATATGATCGTTTGGGGGTACGTAGGTATATATAGGAGGAAGAAGTACGTCGGTGGAGCAGAAGGTGGCCCA
>NC_041392.1:148788341-148831845 GCF_002162155.2 Triticum dicoccoides
CCCCTACCTCGTGGCCTCCCTGTTGGTTGCTTGACATAGGGTCCAAGTCTCTTGGATCATGTTCGGTGAGAAAATAACGTTCCCGAAGGTTTCATTCCGTTTGGACTTCGTTTGATATTCCTTTTCTTCGAAACCCTAAAATAGGCAAAAAACAGCAATTCTGGGCTGGGCCTCCAGTTAATAGGTTAGTCCCAAAGATAATATAAAAGTGTATAATAAAGCCCAATAATGTCCAAAACAATAGATAATATAGCATGGAGCAATCAAAAATTATAGATACGTTGGAGACGTATCAAGCATCCCCAAGCTTAATTCCTGCTCGTCCTCAAGTAGGTTAATGATAAAAACAGAATTTTTGATGTGGAATGCTACTTGGTATAATTTCAATGTAATTTTTCTTAATTGTGGCATGAATATTCAGATTCGAAAGATTCAAGATAAAAGTTTAATATTGACATAGAAATAATAATACTTCAAGCATACTAACTAATCAATTATGTCTTCTCAAAATAACATGGCCAAAGAAAGTTCATCCCTACAAAATCATATAGTTTAGTCATGCTCCATTTTCGTCGCACAAGAATGCTCTCATCATGCACAACCCCGATGACAAGCCAAGCAATTGTTTCATACTTTAGTAATCTCAAACTTCATAAACCTTCACGCAATACATGAGCGTGAGCCATGGATATAGCACTATGGGTGGAATAGAGTATAATGATGGGGGTTATGTGGAGAAGACAAAAAGGAGAAAGTCACATCAACGAGGCTAATCAATGAGCTATGGAGATGCTCATCTATTGATGTTAATGCAAGGAGTAGGGATTGCCATACAATGGATGCACTAGAGCTATAAATGTATGAAAGCTCAACAAAAGAAACTAGTGGGTGTGCATCCAACTTGCTTGCTCACGAAGACCTAGGGCATTTGAGGAGGCCCATTGTTGGAATATACAAGCCAAGTTCTATAATGAAAAATTCCCACTAGTAAATGAAAGTGACAAAACAAGAGACTCTCTATCATGAAGATCATGGTGCTACTTTGAAGCACAAGTGTGGAAAAAAGATAGTAGCATTGTCCCTTTTTATTTCTTTTTTGGGCCTTCATTTTTTTATTTGGCCCTTTTTTATTGGGACAATGCTCTATTAAATGATGATCATCACACTTCTATTTATTTACAACTCAATGATTACAACTCGATACTAGAACAAGGTATGACTCTATATGAATGCCTCCGACGGTGTACCGGGATATGCAATGAATCAAGTGTGACATGTATGAAACATTATGAACGGTGGCTTTGCCACAAATACGATGTCAACTACATGATCATGCAAAGCAATATGACAATGATGAATGTGTCATGATAAACGGGATGGTGGAAAGTTGCATGGCAATATATCTCGGAATGGCTATGGAAATGCCATAATAGGTAGGTATGGTGGCTGTTCTGAGGAAGATATAAGGAGGTTTATGTGTGAAAGAGTGTATCATGTCACGGGGTTTGGATGCACCGGCGAAGTTTGCACCAACTCTCAATGTGAGAAAGGGCAATGCACGGTACCGAAGAGGCTAGCAATGATGGAAGGGTGAGAGTGCGTATAATCCATGGACTCAACATTAGTCATAAAGAACTCACATACTTATTACAAAAATCTACAAGTCATCAAAAACCAAGAACTACGTGCATGCTCCTAGGGGGATAGATTGGTAGGAAAAGACCATCGCTCGTCCCCGACCGCCACTCATAAGGAGGACAATCAAATAACACCTCATGTTTCAAATTTGTTACATAACGTTTACCATACGTGCATGCTACGGGACTTGCAAACTTCAACACAAGTATTTCTCAATTTCACAACTACTCAACTAGCACAACTTTAATATCACTACCTCCATATCTCAAAACAAGCATCAAGTATCAAACTTCTCTTAGTATTCAACACACTCATAAGAGAATTTTATTATTAATCTTGTATACCTAGCATATTAGGATTATTTAAGAAAATTACCATGATATTTAAGACTCTAAAAATAATCTAAGTGAAGCATGAGAGATCAATAGTTCCTACAAAACAAATCCACTACCGTGCTCTAAAAGATATAAGTGAAGTACTAGAGCAAAACTATATAACTCAAAAGATATAAGTGAAGCACATAAAGTATTCTAATAATTTCCGAATCATGAGTGTCTCTCTCAAAAGGTGTGTACAGCAAATATGATTGTGGTAAACTAAAAATAAAGACTCAAATCATACAAGACACTCCAAGCAAAACACATATCATGTGGTGAATAAAAATATAGCTCCAAGTAAAGTTACCGATGGAAGTAGACGAAAGAGGGGATGCCTTCCGGGGCATCCCCAAGCTTTGGCTTTTTGGTGTCCTTATATTATCTTGGGGGTTCCATGGGAATCCCCAAGCTTAGGCTCTTGCCACTCCTTGTTCCATAATCCATCAAATCTTTACCCAAAACTTGAAAACTTCACAACACAAAACTTAAAGTAGAAAATCTCGTGAGCTCCGTTAGCGAAAGAAAACAAAAGACCACTTCAAGGTAATGTATGAACTCATTATTCATTTATTTTGGTGTTAAAACTACTGTATTCCAACTTCTCTATGGTTTATAAACTATTTTACTAGCCATAGATTCATCAAAATAAGTAAACAACACATGAAAAACAGAATCTGTCAAAAACAGAACAGTCTGTAGTAACCTGTAGCTAGCGCAAGATCTGGAACCCCAAAAATTATAAAATAAATTGCGGGACGTGTGGAATTTATCTATTAATCAAATGAAAAAATAATTAACTAAATATCACTTTCCAAATAAAAATGGCAGAATTTCTCGTGAGCGCTAAAGTTTCTGTTTTTTACAGCAAGATTAACAAGACTTTCCCCAAGTCTTCCCAACGGTTCTACTTGGCACAAACACTAATTAAACAAAAAAAACACAACAAAAACAGGGGCTAGATAAATTATTTATTACTAAACAGTAGCAAAAAGCAAGGAATAAAAATAAAATTGGGTTGCCTCCCAACAAGCGCTATCGTTTAACGCCCCTAGCTAGGCATAAAAAGCAAGTATAGATCTAGGTATTGCCATCTTTGGTAGGCAATCCATAAGTGGCTCTCATAATAGATTCATAAGGTAATTTAATTTTTTTCTAGGAAAGTGTTCCATGCCTTTCCTTAACGGAAATTGGAATCTAATATTTCCTTTCTTCATATCAATAATTGCACCAATCGTTCTAAGGAAAGGTCTACCAAGAATAATAGGACATGAAGGATTGCAATCTATATCAAGAACGATAAAATCCACGGGCACATAATTCCTATTTGCAACAATAATAACATCATTAATTCTTCCCATAGGTTTCTTAATAGTGGAATCCGCAAGGTGCAAGTTTAGAGAGCAATCATCAAAATCACGGAAACCTAACAAATCACACAAAGTCATTGGGATCATGGAAACACTAGCACCCAAATCACACAAAGCATAGCATTCATGATCTTTAATTTTAATTTTAATAGTAGGTTCCCACTCATCATAGAGTTTTCTAGGGATAGAAACTTCCAACTCATGTTTTTCTTCATAAGATTGCATCAAAGCATCAACGATATGTTTGGTAAAAGATTTATTTTGGCTATAAGCATGAGGAGAATTTAGCATGGATTGCAACAAGGAAATACAATCTATCAAAGAGCAGCTATTATAATTAAATTCCTTGAATCCAAAATAGTGGGTTCATTAACATCTAGAGTTTTGATCTCTTTAATCCCACTTTTATCAAATTTAGCATCAAGATCTAAAAACTCTGAATTTTTGGAACGCCTTCTAGGTAAAGGTGGATCATATTCAGTCCCATAATTATTAATATTCATATTGCAAAACAAAGATTTAATAGGGGACACATCAATAACTTTTAGATCTTCATCTTTATTTTTATGGAAACTAGAAGAACATGCTCTTATAAAGGAATCTTTCTTAGCACGCATCTTAGCGGTTCTTTCTTTGCACTCATAAATGGAAATTCTCATGGCTTTGAGAGACTCATTGATATCATGCTTAGGTGGAATAGATCTAAGTTTCAAAGAATCAACATCAAGAGAAATTCTATCAACGTTCCTAGCCAACTCATCAATCTTAAGCAATTTTTCTTCAATCAAAGCATTGAAATTCTTTTGCGAAGTAATAAATTCTTTAATATTAGATTCAAAATCAGAGGGAATCTTATTATAATTTCCATAAGAATTGTTGTAGGAATTACCATAATTATTAGAGGAATTACTAGGATAAGGCCTAGGATAATTTCCTCTATACGCGTTGTTACCAAAATTGTTCCTACCAACAAAATTCACATCCAAAGATTCATTATTATTCTCAATCAAAGTAGACAAAGGCATATCATTAGGATGAGAAGAAACACTTTTATTTGCAAATAATTTTATAAGTTCATCCATCCTTCCACTCAAAACATTAATTTCTTCTATCGCATGCACTTTCTTATTAGTAGATCTTTCAGTGTGCCATTGAGAATAATTAACCATAATATTATCTAGGAGTTTAGTAGCTTCTCCTAAAGTTATTTCCATAAAATTGCCTCCCGTGGCCGAATCTAAAAGATTTCTAGAAGCAAAATTCAATCCGGCGTAAAAATTCAATCCACAAATTCAAACCATGAGTAGGGCAATTACATATCATTAATTTCATCCTCTCCCAAGCTTGTGCAACATGTTTATGATCAAGTTGCTTAAAATTCATAATATCGTTTCTAAGAGAGATAATCTTAGCGGGAGGAAAATACTTAGAGATAAAAGCATCTCTGCACTTATTCCACGAATCAATACTATTTTTAGGCAAAGACGAAAACCAAGCTTTAGCACGATCTCTAAGCGAAAAAGGAAATAGCTTCAATCTAACAATATCATTATCCACATCTTTCTTCTTTTGCATATCACACAAATCAACGAAGCTATTTAGATGAGTAGTGGCATCTTCACTAGGGAGGCCGTAAAACGGATCTTTCATGACAAGATTCAGCAAGGCAGCATTAGTTTCACAAGATTCAGCATCGGTAAGAGGAGCAATCGGAGTGCTAATAAAATCATTGTTGTTGGTATTGGTAAAGTCACACAATTTAGTGTTATCTTGAGCCATCATGACAAGAAAGCAATCCAACACACAAGTAAACAAGAAACGGGCAAAAAGAGGCAAATAGAGAAAGAGAGGGGGATAGAGAGAGAGAGAGAGAGAGCGAATAAAACGGCAAGGGTGAAGTGGGGGAGAGGAAAACGAGAGGTAAATGGCAAATAATGTAATGCGGGAGATAAGGGTTTGTGATGGGTACTTGGTATGTTGACTTTTGCATAGACCTCCCCGGCAACGGCGCCAGAAATCCTTCTTGCTACCTCTTGAGCACTGCGTTTGTTTTCCCTTGAAGAGGAAAGGGTGATGGAGCAAAGTAGCGTAAGTATTTCCCTCAGTTTTTGAGAACCAAGGTATCAATCCAGTAGGAGGCTACACGCGAGTCCCTCGCACCTACACAAAACAAATAAATCCTTGCAGCCAACGCGATAAGGGGTTGTCAATCCTTACACGGTCACTTACGACAGTGAGATCTGATACATATGATAAGATAATATTTTTGGTATTTTTATGATAAAGATGCAAAATAAAATAAAATTCAATGAAAATAACTAAGTGTTGGAAGATTAATATGATGAAAGATAGACCCGGGGGCCATAGGTTTCACTAGTGGCTTCTCTCAAGAGCATAAATATTTTACGGTGGGTGAACAAATTACTGTCGAGCAATTGACAGAATTGAGCATAGTTATGAGAATATCTAGGTATGATCATGTATATAGGCATCACGTCCAAGACAAGTAGACCGACTCCTGCCTGCATCTACTACTATTACTCCACACATCGACCACTATCCAGCATGCATCTAGAGTATTAAGTTCATAAGAACAGAGTAACGCCTTAAGCAAGATGACATGATGTAGAGGGATAAATTAATGCAATATGATAAAAAAAACCCCATCTTGTTATCCTCGATGGCAACAATACAATACGTGCCTTGCTGCCCCTACTGTCACTGGGAAAGGACACCGCAAGATTGAACCCAAAGCTAAGCACTTCTCCCATTGCAAGAAAGATCAATCTAGTAGGCCAAACCAAACTGATAGTTCAAAGAGACTTGCAAAGATAATGAATCATACATAAAAGAATTCAGAGAAGATTCAAATATTGTTCATAGATAAACTTGATCATAAACCCACAATTCATCGGTCTCAACAAACACACCGCAAAAGAAGATTACATCGAATAGATCTCCACAAGAGAGGGGGAGAACTTTGTATTGAGATCCAAAAAGAGAGAAGAAGCCACCTAGCTACTAACTATGGACCCGTAGGTCTGAAGTAAACTACTCACATTTCATCGGAGGGGCTTGGATGATGATGTAGAAGCCCTCCGTGATTGATGCCCCCTCCGACGGAGCTCCGGAACAGGCCCCAAGATGGGATCTCGTGGATACAGAAAGTTACGGCGGTGGAATTAGGATTTTGGCTCCGTATCTGATCGTTTGGGGGTACGTAGGTATATATAGGAGGAAGAAGTACGTCGGTGGAGCAACAGGGGGCCCACGAGGGTGGAGGGCACGCCTGGGAGGGGGGGTAGGCGCACCCCTACCTCGTGGCCTCCCTGTTGGTTGCTTCAGGTAGGGTCCAAGTCTCCTAGATCATGTTCGGTGAGAAAATCACGTTCCCGAAGGTTTCATTCCGTTTGGACTCCGTTTGATATTCCTTTTCTTCGAAACCCTAAAATAGGCAAAAACAGCAATTCTGGGCTGGGCCTCCGGTTAATAGGTTAGTCCCAAAAATAATATAAAAGTGTATAATAAAGCCCAATAATGTCCAAAACAGTAGATAATATAGCATGGAGGAATCAAAAATTATAGATATGTTGGAAACGTATCAGTTTTCATGTTGAACATTTCCAGGGCCGAGCACAGGTCCATGTGCATGCGAGCTCCTCCTTCATCTTGACGTCACGGACGCCATCGGAGAACGCGGAGATGATGGCCCGGTCCGTTACCTTGGGAATCTTGAGGCGGACGCTATTGAAATGCTGGACATACTTCTGCAAGGTCTCCCCTGGTTATTGCTTGATGCGCCACAGGTTGCCCGCGGTTGGCGGGCGGTCGCGAGTGCCCTGGAAGTTGGCGATGAAACACTCGCGCATCTCGCCCCAGGAGGAGATCGATCCTGCGGGCAAGTTCAGGAGCCATGAGCGCGCGCCATCCTTGAGGGCCATGGGAAACCAGTTCTCCCTGACCTTTTCGTCACCGTTGGCCGCCTCGATGCTCAGCTCATAGAGCTGCAGGAACTCCGCAGGGTCAGGGCTGCCGTCGTAGCGTGAAGGAAGGTCTGGCTTGAACTTGCCGAGCCGACGACGCCGCGCAGCTCGGGAGTGAAGGCGGGGCAGCCTGCTGTGGTCACTAGAGCCCGCCGCAGAGGCGGAGCCTGATCCAGGTTTCCACGCGCCGCCGCCGCAGTCGGCGCGCGGTCTTGGCGCTGCGGTGCTGGGAGTGCAGGGGCATTCTCTCGTGGCCAGGGGACTTCTTGTCAGCTTCCTTCTTCGTGCGCGGGCGCCTGGCGTGGTGGGTCACGCCGCGAGGCTGCGTGTCTTGGTGCGAGGGCACCGTCTTGATGCGGAGGTGGTGGAGCTGCCCCGTGGGCGAGGTCGCCCGCCACTGGAGGTGGTCGAGGTAGCGAAAGGGACGGTGCAGGAGAGCCCCCAGCGGCACTAACGAGCTCGACGATGCGGTCGAGCTAGTCGTCGTAGAGGTCGTTGACTGGGCGGTAACGTAGGAGCTCATGCGCCATGAGCAGTGCAGCCTGCGCGTCTATGGCCGCGCGACGAGCGTGGGATGACGAACTGGCCGGAGTAAACGACGGGGTGGCGGTGCGTCCGTCCCGCCGCACAGAAGGGTGCAGCGATGAAGCTTGCTACTCATTCCCTACCAGTCCGGTAGCGGCATTGACATCGGGTGATGGAGAACGACAGGGAGGTCCGCCAACGGGCGCCGTCTGAGCGACATGGGCAGCAAGGGCGGCGCGACGCTCAGCACGGGCTTGGCGAGCGTCAGACATGGATGCGATGGAGCGGTGGAACACGGATCGGTGAAAGAAAAGGCTTCAGCGCACCCCTACCCGGCGCGCCAAATGTCAGATTCTGGGTTCCGGCAAACCCTTGAGGTTCGAACACTGGGGTGCACACGAAGATCTCACTCCCCGCGAGCCCACCCTCACAATGATCTCTAAGTCTAGCTCGCCGAACCCGAAGAACAAGGGACACAAGGGTTTATACTGGTTCGGGCCACCGCTGTGGTGTTGTGGATTGCCTTATAGGCTGATGATGAACAATACAAGGGAAGAACAACCTCCTAAGGAGAGGTGTTCTTGAGCTTGATGGGCTTGTGTGTGTGAGGGTGGTCTGAATGATCCTCTCCCTCTAAGGTGGTGGCTAGTCCTATTTATAGAGGCCCTGGTCCTCTTCCCAAATATTAGGCAGGAAGGGATCCTACAAAGGCCAATTTGAAGGGGGATAACTAGTACAAGTTATACTGACAAAAGTTGGTCTTTGCCTGGCAAAGACTCTGGCGGTGACGCCGTCATGGGCTCTACGGTGACCTCCGTCCTGCTGGCCTTGGTCTCGTTGCACCAATATGGAAACCTTTGCCTGATGCCTTGGGACTCCTCGCCTGCGCTTGCCCCTTTAGCACCAAAGAGGCAACGAGCACTTGATACGTCCATTTTGCATCATGCTTTTATATCGATATTTATTGCATTATGGGCTGTTATTTCACATTATGTCACCATACTTATGTCTATTCTCTCTTATTTTACAAGGTTTACATAAGGAGGGAGAATGCCGGTAGATGGAATTCTGGGCTGGAAAACGAGCAAATATTAGAGACCTATTCTGCACAACTCCAAAAGTCCTGAAACTCCACTGAATACCTTATAACAAATAATGAAAAATCCTCACCAAAGATGAAGACCAGGGGGCCCACACCCTTTCCACGAGGGTGGGGGGTGCGCCCCCTGCCTCGTGGGCCCCCTGGTGGCTCTCCGATGACCATCTTCTCCTATATGAAGTCTTTCATCGAGAAAAAAAATAAGAAGCAACCTTTCGGGATGAAACTCCGCCTCCACGAGGTGGAACCTTGGCGGATCCAATCTAGAGCTCCGGCAGAGCTGTTCTGCCAGGGAAACTTTCCTCCCTGAGGGGGAAATCATCGCCATCGTCATCACTAACACTCCTCTCATCGGGAGAGGGCAATCTCCATCAACATCTTCATCAGCACCATCTCATCTCAAAACCCTAGTTCATCTCTTGTATCCAATTCTTGTCTCCAAGTCCGGGATTGGTGCTAGTAGGTTGCTAGTAGTGTTAATTACTCCTTGTAGGAAGATCATATGTTAAGATCCTTTATGCATCATATTATTACCCCTCTGATTATGAACATGAATATGCTTTGTGAGTAGTTACGTTTGTTCCTGAGGACAAGGGAGAAGTCTTGCTATTAGTAGTCATGTGAATTTGGTATTCATTCGATATTTTGATAAGATGTATGTTGTCTAGCCTCTAGTGGTGTTATGTGAACGTCGACTACATAACACTTCACCATTATTTGGGCCTAGAGGAAGGCATTGGGAAGTAATAAGTAGATGATGGGTTGCTAGAGTGGCAGAAGCTTAAACCCTAGTTTATGCGTTGCTTCGTAAGAGGCTGATTTGGATCCATATGTTTCATGCTATGGTTAGGTTTACCTTAATACTTTTGTTGTAGTTGCGGATGCTTGCAATAGAGGTTAACCATAAGTGGGATGCTTGTTCAAGTAAGAACAGCACCCAAGCACCGGTCCACCCACATGTCAAATTATCAAAGTACCGAATGCGAATCATATGAACGTCATGAAAATTAGCTTGATGATATTCCCATGTGTCCTCGGGAGTGCTTTTCCTTATATAAGAGTTTGTCCAGGCTTGTACTTTGCTACAAAAAGGATTGGGCCACCTTGCTGCACTTTATTTACTTTTGTTACTTGTTGCTCGTTACAAATTATCTCATCACAAAACTATCTGTTACCACTTATTTCAGTACTTGCAGAGAATACCTTGCTGAAAACCGCTTATCATTTCCTTCTGCTCCTCGTTGGGTTCGACACTCTTACTTATCGGAAGGACTACGATAGATCCCCTATACTTGTGGGTCATCAAGACTCTTTTCTGGCGCCGTTGCCGGGGAGTGAAGCGCCTTTGGTAGGTGGAATTTGGTAAGGAAAAATTTATATAGTGTGCTGAAATTTACTGTCACTTGTTACTGTGGAAAGTAATCTTCTTAGGGGCTTGTTCGGGGTATCTTCACCCCGACCACTAGAGCAAAGAGTTGCTCCTCAACCTACTGAATCTATTGAAAATGATAATGAAATTCCTTATGAGTATCCTTCGGGTATGATAGAAAAACTGCTAGCTAATCCTTTTACAGGAGATGGAACAAAGCATCCTGATGAACACCTAATATATGTGGATGAAGTTTGTGGATTATTTAAGCTTGCAGGTATACCCAATGATGTTGCTAAGAAGAAGGTCTTCCCTTTATCTTTAAAGGGAGACGCATTGATATGGTATAGGCTATGTGATGATACGAGATCATGGAACTATAGAAGATTGAAATTGGAATTTCATCAAAAGTATTACCCTATGCATCTTGTTCATCGTGATCACAATTATATATATAATTTTTGGCCTCGCGAAGGAGAAAGCATCGCTCAAGCTTGGGGGAGGCTTAAATCAATGTTACATTCATGCCCCAATCATGAGCTCCAAAGAGAAACAATTCTTCAAAAAATTTATGCTCGGCTTTCTGAAAATAATCGCACCATGCTCGATACTTCTTGTGCTGGCTCTTTTATGATGAAGACTATTGGATTTAGATGGGATTTATTGGATAGAATTAAATGCAACTCTAAAGATTGGGACCTCGACAATGGTAAGGAGTCAGGTATGACACCTAAGTTTGATTGTGTTAAATCTTTTATGGATACCGATATTTTTCGTAAGTTTAGCACTAAATATGGACTTGATTCTGAGATAGTAGCTTCTTTCTGTGAATCTTTTGCTACTTATATTGATCTCCCTAAGGAGAAGTGGTTTAAATATCATCCTCCCATAGAAGTAAAATTAGCTGCACCTATTAAAGTTAAAGAAAAGACTGTCACTTATAATGATCCTATTGTTCCTACTTGTTATGTTGAGAAACCACCTTTCCCTGTTAGGATAAAGGATCATGCTAAAGCTTCAACTGTGGTTCGTAAAAGCAATATTAAAACATGTACACCTCCTGAGAAAGTTAAAGTGGAACCTAATATTGCTATTGTTAAAGAGCTCTTGTCTGATAATATTGATGGGCATGTTATTCAGTTCTGCGGTGAAACTGCTAGAATTGCTAAACCTTGTGCTAAAGATAAACATAGACCTGTGGTAGGCGTGCCTGTTATTTCTGTTAAAAATAGGAGAACATTGTTATCATGGCTTATGTGATATGGGTGCTAGTGCTAGTGTTATACCTTATGACTTGTATAAAGAAATCAAGCATGAAATTGCACCTGTTGAGTTAGAAGATATTGATGTCACAATTAAACTTGCTAATAGAGATACTATTTCAGCAGTGGGAATTGTTAGAGATGTTTAAGTCTTGTGCAGGAAAACTAAATATCCTGCTGATTTTCTTGTTCTTAGTTCCCCACAAGATAGCTTTTGTCCCATTATATTGGGTAGACCCTTCTTGAACACTGTTAATGCTAAGATAGACTGCGAAAAGAATGTTGTTACTATTGTCCTAGATGATATGACTCATGAATTTAATTTCTCTAAATTTAGTAAACAACACGGTGAAGAAGAATTGCCTAGTAAGGATGAAATTATTGGTCTTGCTTCTATTGTCGTACCTCCTAGTGATCCTTTAGAACAATATTTGCTAGACCATGAGAATGATATGTTTATGAATGAAAGAAGGGAAATAGATGAAGTATTCTTTAAACAGGAACCTATTCTGAAACACAATTTGCCTGTTGAAATCCTAGGGGATACCCCTCCACCTAAGGGTGATCCCGTGTTTGAGCTTAAACCGTTGCCTGATAATCTTAAATATGCTTATCTCGATGAAAAGAAGATATATCCTGTTATTATTAGTGCTAACCTTTCAGAGCATGAAGAAGAAAGATGATTGAAAACTCTGAAGAAGCACCGTGCTGCTATTGGATATACTCTTGATGATCTTAAGGGCATTAGTCCCACTCTATGTCAACATAAAATAAATTTGGAAGGAGATGCCAAACTAGTTTGTGATCCTCAACGACGTCTGAATCCTAAAATGAAAGAAGTGGTAAGAAAAGAAATACTAAAGCTTCTAGAGGCAGGTATAATTTATCCCGTTGCTGATAGTCAGTGGGTAAGTCCTATTCATTGTGTCCCTAAGAAGGGAGGTATTACTGTTTTTCCTAATGATAAAGATGAATTGATTCCACAAACAATTATTATAGGTTATAGGATGGTAATTGATTTCCGCAAATTAAATAAGGCTACTAAGAAAGATCATTACCCCTTACCTTTTATCTATCAAATGCTAGAAAGATTATGCAAACATACACATGACTGCTTTTTAGATGGTTATTCTGGTTTCTCTCAAATACCCGTGTCGGCTAAAGATCAATCAAAGACTACTTTTACATGCCCTTTTGGTACTTTTGCTTATAGACGTATGCCTTTTGGTTTATGTAATGCACCTACTACCTTTCAAAGATGCATGATGGTTATATTCTCTGACTTCTGTGAAAAGATTTGTGAGGTTTTCATGGACGACTTTTCCGTCTATGGATCTTCTTTTGATGATTGCTTGAGCAATCTTGATCAAGTTTTGCAGAGATGTGAAGAAACTAATCTTGTCTTGAATTGGGAAAAGTGCCACTTTATGGTTAATGAGGGTATTGTATTGGGGCATAAAGTTTCTGAAAGAGGTATTGAAGTTGATAAAGCCAACGTTGATGCTGTTGAAAAGATGCCATGTCCCAAGGACATCAAAGGTATAAGAAGTTTCCTTGGTCACGCCGGATTTTATTGGAGGTTCATTAAGGACTTCTCAAAAATTTCTCGGCCTCTGACTAATTTATTACAAATATATATACCATTTGTCGTTGATGATGATTCTGTAGAAGCATTTGAAATACTTAAGAAAGCATTAGTCTCTGCACCTATTGTTCAGCCACCTGATTGGAATTTACCCTTTCAAATTATGTGTGATGCTAGCTATTATGCTGTACGTGCTGTTCTAGGGCAAAGAGTTGATAAGAAATTAAATGTTATCCATTATGCTAGTAAGACTCTAGACAATGCTCAAAGAAATTATGCTACTACTGAAAAAGAACTTTTAGCAGTTGTATTTGCTTGTGATAAGTTCAGACCTTATATTGTTGATTCTAAAGTAACTATCCACACTGATCATGCTGCTATTAAATATCTTATGGAGAAGAAAGATGCTAAACCTAGACTTATTAGATGGGTTCTCTTGATACAAGAATTTGATTTGCATATTCTTGATAGAAAAGGAGCTGAGAACCCCGTTGCAGACAACTTATCTAGGTTAGAGAATGTTCTTGATGACCCACTACCTATTGATGATAGCTTTCCCGATGAACAATTAAATGTCATAAGTACTTCTCGTAGTACCCCATGGTATGCTGATTATGCTAATTACATAGTTGCTAAATTTATACCACCTAGCTTCACATACCAACAAAAGAAAAAGTTCTTCTATGATTTGAGACATTACTTTTGGGATGACCCACGTCTTTATAAAGAAGGAGTAGATGGTGTTATTAGATGTTGTGTACCTGAGCATGAACAGGAACAGATCCTACGCAAGTGCCACTCCAAAACTTATGGAGGACACCATGCGGGAGATAGAACTGCACATAAGGTATTGCAATCCGGTTTTTATTGGCCTACTCTCTTCAAGGATGCCCGTAAGTTTGTCCTATCTTGTGATGAATGTCAAAGAATTGGTAATATTAGTAGACGTCAAGAAATGCTTATGAATTATTCACTTGTTATTGAACCATTTGATGTTTGGGGCTTTGATTATATGGGACCTTTTCCTGCCTCTAATGGATATACACATATTTTAGTTGCTGTTGATTACGTTACTAAGTGGGTAGAAGCTATTCCAACTAGTAGTGCTGATCATAACACTTCTATTAAAATGCTTAAATAAGTTATTTTTTCGAGGTTTGGAGTCCCTAGATATTTAATGACTGATGGTGGTTCACATTTTATTCATGGTGCTTTCCGTAAAATGCTTGCTAAATATGACGTGAATCACAGAATTGCATCTCCGTATCACCCACAGTCTAGTGGTCAAGTAGAATTGAGTAATAGAGAACTAAAATTAATTTTGCAAAAGACTGTCAATAGATCTAGAAAGAATTGGTCCAAGAAACTTGATGACGCATTATGGGCCTATAGAACTGCATATAAAAATCCTATGGGTATGTCTTCGTATAAAATGGTATATGGAAAAGCATGTCACTTACCTCTCGAACTAGAACATAAGGCATATTAGGCTATTAAAGAGCTCAACTATGATTTTAAACTTCTAGTGAAAAGAGGTTATTTGATATTAACTCACTTGATGAATGGAGAACCCAAGCTTATGAAAAGCCAAGTTGTTTAAAGAAAAGGTTAAAAGATGGCATGACAAGAGGATACAAAAGCGTGAGTTTAATGTAGGTGATTATGTATTGCTATACAACTCTCGTTTAAGATTTTTTGCAGGAAAACTTCTCTCCAAATGGGAAGGCCCCTATATTATCGAGGAGGTCTATCGTTCCGGTGCCATAAAAATCAACAACTTCGAAGGCACAAATTCGAAGGTGGTAAACGGTCAAAGAATCAAACATTATATCTCAGGTAATCCCATAGATGTTGAAACCAATATTATTGAAACCGTAACCCCAGAGGAATACATAAGGGACACTTTCTAGAACGTTTCAGACTCCAAAAAGGAATAGGTATGTGGTACGGTAAGTAAACCGACTCCAAAACAATTTTTAAGGCAATATTTCTCTGTTTTGGAATATTTAGAAAAATAGAAAATTAAGTAGCAGTCCAGGAAGGACACGAGGGCCCCACGAGGGTGGAGTGCGCGCCCTACCCCCTGGGCACGCCCCCTACCTCGTGAGCCTTCCGAACTCCATTTTCTTGCACGATACATATTTTGGTCGGTAAAAATTCACTATATATTCTCCCGAAGGTTTTGACTCCCGTATCACGCAAATATCCTCTGTTCTTGTTTTGGGTTGTTCTTTGTCAGGGTTGTCAAGGCCAGGCATCATGTCGTCCCCCTCCTCCAACAACAGTGACAAAGATGCCTGGCTAATGAAGATAGAGCTGAAGAGGGAAGAACCCATGGAGATCAACAAGGATGAAGGGATCAAGAAGGCCACGGAGAACCAAGCTCCGGCAACAGAAGAAATCCTTCAAATTGATCACAACCTTCTTACCCCAACTAAGATCGAAGCTTTCCAGATGATTGAGTTAACTCGTATTCAAAACAAGTATCTCACAAGTGAAAATATTTTGTTGAAGGAGCATATCTTAGCACTCAAGGGCATTATTCGCAAGCTAGAGGACCTCTTACGCTCGATGTGCGACTATCCATCACCTCCTTCTTCACCAACCAAGGAGATATAATCACATGGGTATGGTCACTCCCCTTGGCAACTGCCAAGCTTGGGGGAGGTGCCGCGATATCGTATCACAATCACAACTCCTATCTTTACTGTTTCCTTAGTTCGATCCCATTAGTAGTATTTTGAGCTAGTAGAATAAAGTTTATGGCATGATCTAGTTTTAAGTTTTGCTTTATGATCTCTCTATGTAATTGAGTCCGTGAGCTATATAATAAATATTAGTGTTGAGTCAAGGGCTTGATTTTCTTGCTATGATCTTGGGTGAATAAAAGAAAAGAAAAGAGAAAAAGAATAAGAAGAAACAAAAGTTCATATTGATCTTATTGATAGTAATGACTTCACATAGAAAGAGTGTGATGATTAAAAGTTGTTGGGAGTTGGCAGACATAGCTTTGGTCATCGTTGCAATTAATAGGAAGTAATAAGGAAAGAGAGGTTTCACATATAAATATACAATCATTGACATCTTTTATGATTGGGAGCACTCATCAAAATATGACCTGCTAAAGAGTTGATGTTGAACAAGGAAGACAACGTAATGGGTTATGTTTTCTTATATCTGAGATAAAGTATGTTGTCATGGATCATCCAACCTGTTGAGCTTGCCTTTCCCCCTCATGCTAGCCAAATTCTCAGCACCAAGTAGAGATACTACTTGTGCTTCCAAATACCCTTAAACCAGTTTTGCCATGAGAGTCCACCATATCTACCTATGGATTGAGTAAGATCCTTCAAGTAAGTTGACATCGGTGCAAAGCAATAAAAATTGCCCTAAATATGTATGATTAGTGTGGGAGAAATAAACTTTATACGATCTTGTGATGTGGAAGCAATAAAAGCGATGGACTACATAATAAAGGTTCACATCACAAGGGGCAATATAAAGTGACGTTCTTTCACATTAAGATTTTGTACATCCAACCATAAAAGCGCATGGCAACCTCTGCTTCCCTCTATGAAGGGCCTATCTTTTATTATTATCTTCTACCTTATGCAAGAGTCATGGTGATCTTCACCTTTCCTTTTTACATTTTATCCTTTGGCAAGCATAGTGTGTTGGAAAGATCCTGATAGATATATCTAATTGGATGTAGGGGGCATGAGTTATTATTGTTGACATTACCCTCGAGGTAAAAGGTTGTGGGGCGAAACTATAAGCCCCTATCTTTCTCTGTGTCCGATTAAAACTCCGTAACCATAAGTATTGCGCGAGTGTTAGCCATTATGAAGGACTAGATGATAGTTGAGTATGTGGACTTGCTTTTTAGCTCTGACATAGACTCTTTCTGATGTTATGATAAATTGCAATTGCTTCAATGACTGAGGTTATAGTTTGTTGGTTCTCAATAATGTTTCTGATTCATACTTTTGCATTGTGAATAGATCATCACTTGAACATAAGTAGTCATATGACAATATCTATGTATGTTGTTGTTGTGAGAATAATCATGATGCCCTCATGTCCGTATTTTATTTTTATCGACGCCTCTACCTCTAAACATGGGGACATATGTATTGTTATCGGCTTTCGCTTGAGGACAAGCGAGGTCTAAGCTTGGGGGAGTTGATACGTCCATTTTGCATCATGCTTTTATATCGATATTTATTGCATTATGGGCTGTTATTTCACATTATGTCACCATACTTATGGCTATTCTCTCTTATTTTACAAGGTTTACATAAGGAGGGAGAATGCCGGCAACTGGAATTCTGGGCTGGAAAAGGAGCAAATATTAGAGACCTATTCTGCACAACTCCAAAAGTCCTGAAACTCCACGGAATACCTTATAATAAATAATGAAAAATCCTCACCAAAGATGAAGACCAGGGGGCCCACACCCTTTCCACGAGGGTGGGGGGCGCACCCCCTGCCTCTTGGGCCCCTTGGTGGCTCTCCGATGACCATATTCTCCTATATGAAGTCTTTCATCGAGAAAGAAAAAAGAAGCAACCTTTTGGGACGAAACTCTGCCGCCACGAGGCGGAACCTTGGCGGATCCAATCTAGAGCTCCGACAGAGCTGTTCTGCCGGGGAAACTTCCCTCCCGGAGGGGGAAATCATCGCCATCGTCATCACCAACGCTCATCTCATCGGGGGACGGCAATCTCCATCAACATCTTCATCAGCACCATCTCATCTCAAAACCCTAGTTCATCTCTTGTATCCAATTCTTGTCTCCAAGTCCGGGATTGGTGCTAGTAGGTCGCTAGTAGTGTTAATTACTCCTTGTAGTTGATGCTAGTTGGTTTAATTGGTGGAAGATCATATGTTCAGATCCTTTATGCATATTATTACCCCTCTGATTATGAACATGAATATGCTTTGTGAGTAGTTATGTTTGTTCCTGAGGACAAGGGAGAAGTCTGGCTATTAGTAGTCATGTGAATTTGGTATTCGTTCGATATTTTGATAAGATGTATGTTGTCTAGCCTCTAGTAGTGTTATGTGAATGTCGACTACATAACACTTCACCATTATTTTGGCCTAGAGGAAGGCATTGGGAAGTAATAAGTAGATGATGGGTTGCTAGAGTGATAGAAGCTTAAACCCTAGTTTATGCGTTGCTTCGTAAGGGGCTGATTTGGATCCATATGTTTCATGCTATGGTTAGGTTTACCTTAATACTTTTGTTGTAGTTGCGGATGCTTGCAAGAGAGGTTAATCATAAGTGGGATGCTTGTTCAAGTAAGAACAGCACCCAAGCACCGGTCCACCCACATGTCAAATTATCAAAGTACCGAACGCGAATCATATGAACGTGATGAAAACAAGCTTGACGATATTCCCATGTGTCCTCGGGAGCGCTTTTCCTTATATAAGAGTTTGTCCAGGCTTGTCCTTTGCTACAAAAAGGATTGGTCCACCTTGCTGCACTTTATTTACTTTTGTTACTTGTTGCTCGTTCCAAATTATCTCATCACAAAACTATCTGTTACCACTTATTTCAATACTTGCAGAGAATACCTTGCTGAAAACCGCTTATCATTTCCTTCTGCTCCTCGTTGGGTTCGACACTCTTACTTATCGAAAGGACTACGATAGATCCCCTATACTTGTGGGTCATCAGCACTCTACGCCTGCTGGCGCCCGCCTGGCCTTGGTCATCATGACTCACGTCACGCGCTCCTTGCGAGGTGCCCCTTGCATAGATATCTCCGCCCCTCGGGAGCCAGCCTAGGGAGGCTGCCCCTGAGGAGGTCTTGCATCGTCCGGCTCGCAAGGCTTGGCCCCTCGTGAGGGTCTTGAATGGTTGTTGATGAAGGTGGGCCGTACTAGGTCACTGGATGAGCCACGCCCTGGGCCACAGGCAGGCAAGTCTGGGTACCCCAGTTCCCAGGATGCCGACAAGTTTGAAATCATAATTGAGTTCTTTGATGGCCCAATATGCTTTATGTTCTAACTCAAGAGGCAAATGACAAGCTTTTCCATAAACCATTTTATAAGGAGACATACCCATAGGATTTTTATATGCTGTTCTAAAGTGCATCATCTAATTTCTTAGACCAATTCTTCCTGGACCTATTGATAGTCTTTTGCAAAATTAATTTTATTTCTCTATTGCTAAGTTCAACTTGACCACTAGACTGAGGATTATAAGGTGATGCAATTCTATGGTTAACATCATACGTGGCAAGCATTTTATGGAAAGCGCAATGAATAAAGTGTGAACCACCATCAGTCATTAAATATCTAGGGACTCCAAACCTTGGGAAAATAACTTCCTTAAGCATTTTAATAGAGGTGTTATGATTAGCACTACTGGTTGGAATAGCTTCTACCCATTTAGTAACATAATCAACAACAACCAAAATATGGGTATACCCATTAGAGGAAGGAAAAGGTCCCATGTAATCAAATCCCCAAACATCAAATGGTTCAACAGCAAGTGAATAGTTCATAGGCATTTCTTGACGCTTACCGATATTACCTATTCTTTGACATTCATCACAAGATAAGACAAACTTACGGGCATCCTTGAAGAGAGTAGGCCAATAAAATCTGGATTGCAATACCATGTGAGCAGTTCTATCTCCAGCATGATGCCCTCCATAAGCTTCAGAGTGACATTTCTGTAGGATTTGTCCCTATTCATGGTCAAGTACACAACATCTAATAATACCATCTACTCCTTTATAAAGATGTGGGTCATCCCAAAAGTAATGTCTTAAATCACAGAAGAATTTTTTCTTTTGTTGGTATGTAAATCTAGGTGGTAAATATTTAGCAACAATGTAATTAGCATAGTCAGCATACCAAGGAGTACTATGAGCAACATTTATTGCAGCTAATTGCTCATCAGGAAAACTATCATCAATAGGTAGTGGGTCATCAGGCACATTTTCAAGCCTAGATAAATTATCAGCTACGGGGTTCTCAGCTCCTTTTCTATCAATGATATGTAAATCAAATTCTTATAACAAGAGAACCCATCAAATAAGTCGAATCAACAATATAAGGTCTAAATTTATCACAAGCAAACACCACTGCTAATAATTCTTTTTCAGTAGCAGCATAGTTTCGTTGAGCACTGTCTAGAGTTTTACTAGCATAATGAATAACATTCAGTTTCTTATGAACTCTTTGTCCTAGAACAACACGAACAACATAATCACTAGCATCACACATAATTTCAAAAGGCAAGTTCCAATCAGGTGGTTGAACAATAGGTGCAGAAATTAAAGCTTTCTTGAGTGTTTCAAAGGCTTCTAAACAATCATCATCAAAAACGAAAGGAATATCCTTTTTCAAAAGATTCGTAAGAGGCCTAGAAATTTTAGAAAAGTCTTTGATAAATCTCCTATAGAAACCAGCATGACCTAAGAAACTACAAATACCTTTTATATCTTTAGGGCATGGCATTTTCTCAATTGCATCAACCGTAGCTTTGTCCACTTCAATACCTCTTTTAGAAATTTTATGACCCAAGAGAATGCCTTCATTAACCATAAAGTGGCACTTCTCCCAATTCAAGAAAAGATTTATTTTTTGACATCTCTGCAAAACTCGATCAAGATTGCTTAAACAATCATCAAAAGACTTCCCATAAATAGAGAAGTCGTCCATGAAAATCTCAACAATCTTTTCACAAAAGTCAGAGAATATAGCAGTCATACATCTTTGAAAGGTAGCATGTGCATTACATAAACCGAAAGGCATACGTCTATAAGCATAGGTTCCAAAGGGACAAGTAAAAGTGGTCTTTTCTTGATCAAGTTGAGAAACATGTATTTGTGAAGAAACCAGAATATCCATCAAGGAAGCAAAAATGTGTGTGCTTAGATAATCTTTCAAGCATTTGATCAATAAAAGGCAGAGGGTAATGATCTTTCCTAGTTGCTTTGTTTAATTTTCTAAAATCAATTACCATTCTATAGCCTATAACAATTCTTTGTGGAATAAGTTCATTCTTATCATTAGGAACAACAGTTATACCTCCTTTCTTAGGGACACAATGAACAAGACTTACCCATCTACTATCAGCTATAGGATAGATTATACCTGCTTCTAGAAGTTTTAATATTTCCGTTCTTACCACTTCTTTCATCTTCGGATTTAACCGACGTTGGTGATCAACAACGGGTTTAGCATCAGGTTCCATAATAATTTTTTGCTGACATAGAGTGGGACTAATGCCCTGTAAATCATCAAGAGTATATCCAATAGCAGCTCGGTGTCTTCTTCATGTTTTGAAAGGTTAGCACTAATAATAACATGATATATCTTCTTTTCATCAAGATAAGCATATTTCAAAGCGTCTGGCAATTGTTTTAATTCAAACACATGATCACCTTTAGGTGGAGGAGGACCTCCTAGAGTTTCAATAGGCAAGTTGTGTTTAAGCAGAGGACGTTGTTCAAAGAAAATCTTATCTATTTCATTTCTTTCATGCATATGTAAATCATTTTCATGGTCTAGCAAATATTGTTCTAAATGATCAGTAGGTGGTACAACAGTAGAAGCAAGACCAATTATTTCATCCTCACTAGGCAATTCTTTTTCATGAAGCCTTCTACACTAAACTTGGAAAAATTAAACTCATGAGATTCATCACCAAAACTAACACCAACAATTTGTTTCTCACAGTCTATTCTAGCATTAACAGTGTCCAAGAAAGGTCTACCTAAGATAATGGGAAAAAAGTCATCTTGTGGGGAACCAAGAACAAGAAAATCAGTAGGGTATTTTATTTTCCCACACAAGACTTCAACATCTCTAACAATCCCAATTGGTGATATAGTGTCTCTATTATCAAGTTTAATAGTAACATCCATGTCTTCTATCTCTGCGGGTGCTGTGTCATTTATAATTTCTTGATATAAGGAATAAGGAATATCACTCACACTAGCACCTATATATGTCACATAAACCATGATAACAATGATCTCCTATTTTAACTGAGACAACGGGCACACCAACAACATGTCTATGTTTATCCATTTTATCATGTTTGGCAATTCTAGCAGCTTCTTCACAGAAGTAAATAACATGCCCATCTACATTTTCTTCCAAGTGATCTTTAACCATAGAAATACTAGGTTCCACCTTAATTTGTTCATCAGGTTTAGGTGTTCTAATGTAACTCTTGTTAACCACAATTGAAACTTTAGCATGTTCCTTTATCCTAATAGGGAAAGGTGGTTTCTGAATATAAGCAGAAGGAACAACTGGATCAACATTGTAAAGTGTAGTTCTTCTTTAACTGGTACCGGTTCTTTGATTTCTTCTTCAATAGGTGGGTGATATTTAAACCATTTCTCTTTATGGAGATCAGTATGAGTAGAAAATGATTCACAGAAGGAGCTACTATATCTCAGAGTCAAGTCCATATTTAGTGCTAAACTTTTGAAAAGCATCAGTATTCATAAAAGATTTAACACAATCATACTTAAGTTTAATACCAGACTCTTTACCTTTGTCGAGTTCCCAATCTCTAGAGTTGCATTTAATTCTTTCCAAAAGATCCCACCGGAATTCAATAGTCTTCTTCATAAAAGAACCAGCACAAGAAGTATCAAGCATGGGTTGATCATTATGAGAAAGCCGAGCATAAAAGTTTTGGATAATAATTTATCTTGAGAGCTCATGATTGGCGCATGAATATAACATTTACTTAAGCCTCCCCAAGCTAGAGCGATACTTTCTCCTTCATGAGGCCAAAAATTATATATATTTCGATCATGATGAACTAGATGCATAGGATAATTTTTTTGGTGGAACTCCAATTTCAAACGATTCTAGTTCCAATATCCAATATCATCGCATAGCATATACCATGCCAATGCTTTTCCCTTCAAAGATAAAGGGAAAACCTTTTTCATAACTTCATCCCCAGGTAAACTTGCAAGCTTGAACAATCCACAAATTTGTTCCACATATATCAAGTGCATGTCAAGATGTTCGGTTCCATATCCTACATAAGGATTAGCTAGCAGTTGTTCTATCACACCTGAAGGAATTTCATATTCAATATTTTCAGTAGGTGTAGTAGGTTGAGGGGTAGCTAATTGTGGTTCCGGTCGATGTAAAGATACCCCGAACAAACCCCTCAAAGGATTGTTTTTCATAGTAACAAGTGGCAATAAATTTCAGCACACTATATAAATGTTTCCTTACCAAATTCCAGTTACCAAAGGCACTTCACTCCCCAGCAACGGTGCCATAAAATAGCCTTGATGACCCACAAGTATAGGGGATCAATTGTAGCTCTTCTCGATAAGTAAGTGTGTCGAACCCAACGAGGAGCAGAAGGAAATGACAAGTGGTTTTCAGCAAGGTAATGTCTGCAAGTGCTGAAATTGTAAGTAGCAGGGTAGTTTGATAGCAAGATAATTTGTAACGAGCAAGTAACGATAGTAGCAACAAAAGTGCAACAAGGTAGCCCAATCCTTTTGAGTCAAAGGACAGGACAAAATGGTCTCTTATGATAAGCAAAGCGTTCTTGAGGGTACATAAGATTTTCATCTAGTCACTTTCATCATGTTGGTTTAATTCGTGTGCGGTACTTTGATAATTTGATATGTGGGTGGACCGGTGCTTAGGTGCTGTTCTTACTTGAACAAACCCCATATTTATGATTAACCCTCCCACAAGCATCCGCAACTATGAGAAAAGTATTAAGAATAAATTCTAACCATAGCATTAAACTTTTGGATCCAATCGGTCCCTTACGGAATAACGCATAAACTGGGGTTTAAGCTTCTGTCACTCTCGCAACCCATCATCTAATTGATACTCCACAATGCATTCCCTTAGGCACAAATATGGTGAAGTGTCATGTAGTCGACGTTCACATGACACCACTAAGGGAATCAGAACATACATACTATCAAAATATCAGACACATATCAAGTTCACATGATTACTTGCAACATGATTTCTCCCGTGACCTCAAGGAAAAAAGTAACTACTCACAAATGATAATCATGCTCAAGATCAAAGGGGTATTAAATAGCATATTGCATCTGAACATATAATCTTCCACCAAATAAACCATATATAGTAATCAACTACAAGATGTAAGCAACACTACTAGTCACCCACAAGTACCAATCTTTAGTTCCGGTAACAAGATTGGACACAAGAGATGAACTAGGGTTTGAGATGAGATTGTGCTACTAAAGATGTTGATGGAGATTTCCATCCCCAAGACGGGAGATTTGTTGGTGATGATGATGACGATGATTTGCCCCTCCGAGAGGGAAGTTCCCTCGACGGAATCGCTCCACTAGAGGGAAAAAGTGCTCCTGCCCAAGTTCCGCCTTGAGACGGTGGCGCTCTGTCCTGAAAGTCCTCCCTTTATTTTTTTCTAGGTCAAAATTACTTATATACCAGAAGATGGGCACTGGAGGTGGGCCTGGGTGAGCACAATCCACCAGGGCGCACCTGGGCTCCGTGGCGTGCCCAGGTAGGTTGTGCCCACCTGATGGGCCCCCTCTAGTAGTTATTTGATCAAATATTCATCATATATTTGATAAAAAAATCTCCGTGAAGTTTTAGCTTGTTTGGAGTTGTGCAGAATAGGTGGCCTGACGTAGCTTTTCCAGGTCCAGATTTCCAGCTGCCGGAATTCTCCCTCTTTGTGTGTACCTTGTAAATTATGAGAGAAAAGGCATTAGAATTACTTCAAAAATCATTATTATGCATAAAACACCATAAATAATAGTAAGGAAACATGATGCAAAATGGACGTATCACACCTATCTCGCAAAGCGCAAGGTATTGCTTGCCCCCCTCGTGTCAGTAGGAGGGGAATCCTAAGCTAGGAATGCATGCCCCCCATGGAGGTTCACCTAGCAAAGTGCGAAGTAGCAGCCCCCCCCCCCACACACACACACACTTTCAGTCGGCGGGCCGAAGAGGGCATCTCACTAAGATGTATCGTAAAACGGACGAAGAATAATCCACCTTGGTCGTACAACCTCTCTCTTGTTGTTGGTCAAAGTGATGGCCGTCCATGCGACCCCAGAGATGGGCTAGCTCGCCAATAATCACGCAAGTAGCTAGTCCCCAAAGACAACCACTGCCTGCATGTGGCCCAAACATATGTATGGAGAGGTGTGTTTGAATACACAATGGAAAAACTTTGATGTGGCACTGTGCTTTCAAACCAGAAATCCCCACACGGAGCGAGGGTTAGTTGACGATGCATATGCATGTCACACCACACTTCAAGCCGATGATGGCGATTCATGCATGCATGAATGCATGGTATGCGCTCAAACTTAATTAGGGGTCTAAATCTCACCATGACCTATACTATGAGAACACGAAACAAAGGAAGAATCCGCCAAGGTAACCTATGTTGTTGTCGGTCAAGGTGATTATGGATGTCCACGCGGGCCCATGAATATATAGGTTTGTCGCCGATAACCACGTGAGGGAGTGTACCATTCGAAGACAACCACTACATGCATATGTATGGAGGTGATGTGTGCATGCATGTTTGAATACCATTTCACACCATTGATGTGGCGCGTGCGTCGAAAATCATACAGTCCCCACACAAAGCGAGATCGGTTCATGACGTGTTGTGTTACTAGCCACTTCGACTTGATGGGAGGGATTCATGCGCACACATGTATGTGTGTGCTCAAAATGTATCATGTCATCCCAGAGCATGACCTATATATTCGGTCACCAACATACATAACTTATATAATACTATATTGTCAATGAACGTTAAGCGTGCGGACCCTACGGGTTCGAGAACTATGTAGACATGACCAAGACACCTCTCTGGTCAATAACCAATAGCGGGACCTGGATGCCCATATTGGCTCCTACATATTCTACGAAGATCTTTATCGGTCAGACCGCATAACAACATAAGTTGTTCCCTTTGTCATCGGTATGTTACTTGCCCGAGATTCGATCGTCGGTATCTTAATACCTAGTTTAATCTCGTTACCGGCAAGTCTCTTTACTCGTTATATAATACATTGATATGTCTCCAATGTATCTATAATTTTTGATTGCTCCATGCTATATTACCTACTGTTTTGGACTATATTGGGCTTATTTTCCACTTTAATATTATTTTGTGGACTAACCTATTAACCGGAGGCCCAGCCCATAATTGCTGTTTTTTTGCCTATTTTAGTGTTTTGGAGAAACAGAATATCAAACGGAGTCCAAACGGAATGAAACCTTCGGGAACGCGATTTTCTCATCAGATAAGACCAAGGAGACTTGGACCCTCCGTCAAGAAAGCCACGAGGCGGTCACGAGGGTGGAGGGCGCGCCCCCTGCCTCATGGCCCCCTCGAAGCTCCAAGGACGTACTCCTTCCTCTTATATATACCTACATACCCCCAAACGATCAGATACGGAGCCAAAAACCTAATTCCACCGCTGCAACTTTCTGTATCCACGAGATCCCATCTTGGGGCCTGTTCCGGAGCTCTGCCGGAGGGGGCATCGATCACGGAGGGCTTCTACATCATCATCCAAGCCCGTCCGATGAAGTGTGAGTAGTTTACTTCAGACCTACGGGTCCATAGTTAGTAGATAGATGGCTTCTTCTCTCTTTTTGGATCTCAATACAATGTTCTCCCCCTCTCTCGTGGAGATCTATTCGATGTAATCTTCTTTTTGCGGTGTGTTTTTTGAGACCGATGAATTGTGGGTTTATGATCCAGTCTATCTATGAATAATATTTGAATCTTCTCTGAATTCTTTTATGTATGATTGGTTATCTTTGCGAGTCTCTTCGAATTATCAGTTTGGTTTGGCCTACTAGATTGGTTTTTCTTGCCATGGGAGAAGTGCTTAGCTTTGGGTTTGATCTTGCGGTGTCCTTTCCCAGTGACAGATGGGGCAGCAAGGCACATATTGTATTGTTGCCATCGAGGATAACAAGATGGGTTTTTTATCATATTGCATGAAACTATCCCTCTACATCATGTCATCTTGCTTAAGGCATTACTCTGTTTTTAACTTAATACTCTAGATGCATGCTGGATAGCAATCGATGAGTGGAGTAATAGTAGTAGATGCAGGCAGGAGTCGGTCTACTTGTCTCGGACGTGATGCCTATATACATGATCATACCTAGATATTCTCATAACTATGCTCAATTCTATTAATTTCTCAAAAGTAATTTGTTCACCCACCGTAGAATACTTATGCTGTTGAGAGAAGCCACTAGTGAAACCTATGGCCCCCGGGTCTCCTTTTCATCCTATCAATCTCCATCACTTTATTATTGCTTTGCTTTTTACTTTGCCCTTTTACTTTTTACTTTGCATCTCTATACCAAAAATACCAAAAATATTATTTATCATCTCTACCAGATCTCACTTTTGTAAGTGACCGTGAAGGGATTGACAACCCCTAAGCGCGTTGGTTGCGTTGAGCTATTGTTTTTGTGTAGGTACGAGGGACTCACATGTAGCCTCCTACTGGATTGATACCTTGGTTCTCAAAAACTGAGGGAAACACTTACGCTACTTTGCTGCATCATCCTCTCCTCTTCGAGGAAATCCAACGCAGTGCTCAAGAGGTAGCAAGAAGAATTTCTGGCGCCGTTGCCGGGGAGTCTGCGCAAAAGTCAATATACCAAGTACCCATCACAATCCCTATCTCCCGCATTACATTATTTGCCATTTGCCTCTCGTTTTCCTCTCCCCCACTTCACCCTTGCCATTTTATTTGCCCTCTCTCTCTCTATCCTCTCTCTCTTTCTCTATTTGCCTCTTTTTGCCCGTTTGCCTTTTGTTTGCTCGTGTGTTGAATTGCTTGTTTGTCGCGATGGCTCAAGATAATACCAAATTGTGTGACTTCACCAATACCAACAATAATGATTTCCTTAGCACTCTGATTGCTCCTCTTACCGATGCTGAATCTTGTGAAATTAATGCTGCTTTGCTGAATCCTGTCATGAAAGATCCGTTTTCCGGCCTTCCTAGTGAAGATGCCGCTACCCATCTTAATAGCTTCGTTGATTTGTGTGACATGCAGAAGAAGAAAGCTGTCGATGATGATATTGTTAAATTGAAGCTATCTCCTTTTTCGCTTAGAGATCGTGCTAAAGCTTGGTTTTCATTTTTGCCTAAAAATAGTATTGATTCATGGAACAAGTGCAAAGATACTTTTATCTCTAAGTATTTTCCTCTCGCTAAGATCATCTCTCTTAGAAACGATATTATGAATTTTAAGCAACTTGATCATGAACATGTTGCACAAGCTTGGGAGAGAAAGAAATTAATGATACGTAATTGCCCTACTCATGGTTTGAATTTGTGGATGATTATACAAAAAATTTATGCCGGATTGAATTTTCCTTCTAGAAATCTTTTAGATTCGGCCGCGGGAGGCACTTTTATGGAAATCACTTTAGGAGATGCTACTAAACTCCTAGATAATATTATGGTTAAGTATTCTCAATGGCACACTAAAAGATCCACTAATAAAAAAGTGCATGCGATAGAAGAAATTGATGTTTTGAGTGGAAAGATGGATGAACTTATGATATTATTTGCTACTAAGAGTTTTTCATCTGATCCTAATGATATGCCTTTGTCTACTTTGATTGAGAATAATAATGAATCTATGGATGTGAATTTTGTTGGTAGGAATAATTTTGGTAACAACGCGTATAGAGGAAATTTCAACTCTAGGCCTTATCCTAGTAATCCCTCTAATAATTATGGTAATTCCTACAACAATTCTTATGGAAATTATAATAATATGCCCTCTGATTTTGAATCTAATATTAAAGAATTTATTTCTTCGCAAAAGAATTTAATGCTATGATTGAAGAAAAATTGCTTAAGATTGATGATTTGGCTAGGAACGTTGAGAATTTCTCTTGATGTTGATTATTTAAAGCTTAGATCTATTCCTCCTAAGCATGATATCAATGAGTCTCTCAAAGCCATGAGAATTTCCGTTGATGAGTGCAAGGAAAGAACCGCTAGGATGCGTGCTATGAAAGATGGCTTTATTAAAGCATGTTCTTACAATTCCTATGAAAATAAAGATGAAGATCTAAAAGTTATTGATGTGTCCCCTATTAAATCTTTGTTTTGCAATATTAATCTTGATAATGATGGGACTGAATATGATCCACCTTTACCTAGAAGGCGTTCTAAAAATTCGGAGTATTTAGATCATGATGATGAAATTGATAAAAGTGGGATTAAAAGAAATAAAACCCTAGATGATGCTAAACCCACTATATTGGATTTCAAGGAATTTAATTATGAAAGTTGCTCTTTAATTGATTGTATTTCCTTGTTGCAATCCGTGCTAAATTCTCCTCATGCTTATAGTCAAAATAAAGCCTTTACCGAACATATCGTTGATGCCTTGATGCAATCTTATGAAGAAAAACTTGAGTTGAAAGTTTCTATCCCTAGAAAACTTTATGATGAATGGGAACCTACTATTAAAATTAAAATTAAAGATTATGAGTTTTATGCTTTGTGTGATTTGGGTGCTAGTGTCTCTACTATTCCCAAAACTTTGTGTGATTTGCTAGATTTCCGTGATTTTGATGATTGCTCTCTAAACTTGCATCTTACAGATCCCACTATTAAGAAACCTATGGGAATAATTATGTGCCCGTAGATTTTATCGTTCTTGATATAGATTGCAATCCTTCTTGCCCTATTATTCTCGGTAGACCTTTCCTTAGAACGGTTGGTGCAATTATTGATATGAAGGAAGGGAATATTAGATTTCAATTTCCATTAAAAAAGGTCATGGAACACTTCCCTAGAAAGAAAATAAAATTACCATATGAATCTATCATGAGAGCCACTTATGGGTTGCCTACCAAAGATGGCAATACCTAGATCTATTTTTGCTTCTTATGCCTAGCTAGGGGCGTTAAACGATAGCGCTTGTTGGGAGGCAACCCAATTTTATTTTTATTCCTTTCTTTTTGATCCTGTTCAGTAATACATAAATTATTTAGCCTCTGTTTTGGTTGTGTTTTTGTGTTTAATTAGTGTTTGTGCCAAGTAGAACCATTGGGAAGACTTGGGGAGAGTCTTGTTGAACTTGCTGTAAAAAACAGAAACTTTAGCGCTCACGAGAACTGACGTCATTTTTATTTGGAGAGTGCTATTTAGTTAATTCTTTTTCCAGATGATTAGTAGATAATTCCTCACGTCCAGCAATTTATTTTAGAATTTTTGGGGTTCTAGATCTGGCGCTAGCTACAGATTACTACAGACTGTTCTATTTTTGACAGATTCTGTTTTTCGTGTGTTGTTTGCTTATTTTGATAAATCTATGGCTAGTAAAATAGTTTATAAACCATAGAGAAGTTGGAATACAGTAGGTTTAACACTAATATAAATAAAGAATGAGTTCATTACAGTACCTTGAAGTGGTCTTTTTTTTCTTTCGCTAACGGATCTCACGAGATTTTCTACTTTAAGTTTTGTGTTGTGAAGTTTTCAAGTTTTGGGTAAAGATTTCATGGATTATGGAACAAGGAGTGGCAAGAGCCTAAGCTTGGGTATTCCCATGGAACCCCCAAGATAATCTAAGGACAACTAAAAGCCAAATCTTGGGGATGCCCTGGAAGGCATCCCCTCTTTCGTCTACTTCTATCGGTAACTTTACTTGGAGCTATATTTTTATTCACCACATGATATGTGTTTTGCTTGGAGCGTCTTTTATGATTTGAGTCTTTGCTTGTTAGTCTACCACAATCATCCTTGCTGTACACACCTTTTGAGAGATCCATACATAATTTGGAATTTGATAGAATAATCTATGTGCTTCACTTATATCTTTTGAGCCCTATAGTTTTACTCTAGTGCTTCACTTATATCTTTTGAGTTTTCTAGTTTTGCTCTAGTGCTTCACTTATATCTTTTAGAGCACGGTGGTGGATTTGTTTTATAGAAACTATTGATCTCTCATGCTTCACTTAGATTATTTTGAGAGTCTTAATAGCATGGTAATTTGCTTAATAATAATATGCTTGGTATTCAAGATTTGTGAAACTTTCTTTTGAGTGCGTTGAATACTAAGAAAAAAATTGATGCTTGATAATTGTTTTGAGATATGAGGATGGTGATATTAGAGTCATGCTAGTTGAGTAGTTGTGAATTTGAGAAATGCTTGTGTTAAAGTTTGTGATTCCCGTAGCATGCACGTATGGTGAACCATTATGTGATGAAGTCGGAGCATGATTTATTTATTGATTGTCTTCCTTATGAGTGGCGGTTGGGGACGAGCGATGGTCTTTTCCTACCAATCTATCCCCCTAGGAGCATGCGCGTAATACTTTGCTTTGATAACTTATTGATTTTTGCAATAAGTATATGAGTTCTTTATGACTAATGTTGAGTCCATGGATTATACGCACTTTCCTTCCTTCCACCATTGCTTGCCTCTCTAATACCGCACACTTTTCGTCGGTATCATACACCCACCAAATACCTTCCTCAAAACAGCCACCATACCTACCTATCATGGCATTTCCATAGCCATTCTGAGATATATTGCCATGCAACTTTCCACCGTTCCGTTCATTATGACACGCTCCATCATTGTCATATTGCTAGCATGATCATGTAGTTGACATCGTATTTGTGGCAAAGCCACCGTTCATAATTCTTTCATACATGTCACTCTTGATTCATTGCATATCCCGTTACACCGTCGGAGGCATTCATATGGAGTCATATTCTGTTCTAAGTATCGAGTTGTAATTGTTGAGTTGTAAGAAAAATAAAAGTGTGATGATCATCATTATAAGAGCATTGTAAGAAAAATCCCCTCCTAAGTAAAATTAACCTCTCCTGTTGTCAGGCAAAGTAGTGATGGGCCAAGCGGGCCCACAGATGGGAAGTATCGATATCGCTGATAACCGCTTAAGTGGGTGCGAGAGGACAACCACCATTGCTTTGCATGTGGGCCAAACTGTTGGGGAACGTAGTAATTTCAAAAAATTTCCTACGCAAACATAGGATCATGGTGATGCATAGCAACGAGAGGGGAGAGTATGTCTACGTACCCTCGTAGACCGAAAGCAGAAGTGTTATATCAACGCGGTTGATGTAGTCGTACGTCTTCACGATCCGACGGATCCAAGTACCAAAAGCACGGCACCTCCAAGTTCTGCACACGTTCGGCTCGGTGACGTCCTCGCCTTCTCGATCCGGCAAGAGGGGCGAAGTAGTAGATGAGTTCCGGCAGCACGACGGCGTGGTGACAGTGTTGGTGAATAACAATCTCCGCAGGGCTTCACCTAAGCACTACGGAAACTATGACCGAGGATAAACTAGAGGGGCCGGTGTAGCCGGCACACGGCTTGGTGTTTCTTGATGTGTCCTGGGTGCTAGCCCTACCCCTCTATTTATATATTGAGCCTTGGGGTCGAAACTTGGAGTAAAATCCTCCACAAAGTCGGTTTCACCCGAAAGGCAAGAGTCCTTCTCGGACTCCAGGCCCAGACGCCAGGGTTCCCGGCGTCTGGACCCAGACGCCAGTGACCCTGGCGTCTGGCCCCTGGACTCTGCAGAACTTCCTTTTGCACTTTCCAAAAACCTTGTGGGCTTTCCCCTTTGGCCCAAATAATGTGTTCTCGTACCCAAACATTTCGGGAAACATCCGGAACCCCTTCCGATGAATAAACACTATTATCCCATATATCAAACTTTATCTCCGGACCATTCCGGAGTTCCTCGTCATGTCCGTGATCTCATCCCAGACTCCCAACAACATTCGGTCACCAACATACATAACTCATATAATACTATATCGTCAATGAACGTTAAGCATGCGGACCCTACGGGTTTGAGAACTATGTAGACATGACCGAGGCACCTCTCTGGTCAATAACCAATAGCGGGACTTGGATGCCCATATTGGCTCCTACATATTCTACGAAGATCTTTATCGGTCAGACTGCATAACAACATACATTGTTCCCTTTGTCATCGGTATGTTACTTGCCCGAGATTTGATCGTCGGTATCTTAATACCTAGTTTAATCTCGTTACCGGCAAGTCTCATTACTCGTTCTATAATTCATTTATACGTCTCCAATGTATCTATAATTTTTGATTGCTCCATGCTATATTACCTACTGTTTTGGACTATATTGGGCTTTATTTTACACTTTTATATTATTTGTGGGACTAACCTATTAACCGGAGGCCCAGCCGAGAATTGCTGTTTTTTTTGCCTATTTTAGTGTTTCGGAGAAAGAGAATATCAAACGGAGTGCAAACGGAATGAAACCTTCGGGAACGCGATTTTCTCATCAGATAAGACCAAGGAGACTTGGACCCTCCGTCAAGAAAGCCACGAGGCGGTCACGAGGGTGGATGGCGCCCCCCCTAGGGTGCGCCCCCTGCCTTGTGGGCCCCTCGAAGCTCCATCGACGTACTCCTTCCTCTTATATATACCTATGTACCCCCAAACGATCAGATATGGAGCCAAAAACCTAATTCCACCGCCGCAACTTTCTGTATCCATGAGATCCCATCTTGGGGCCTGTTCTGGAGCTTCGCCGGAGGGGCATCGATCACGGAGGGCTTCTACATCATCATCCAAGCCCCACCAATGAAGTGTGAGTAGTTTACTTCAGACTTATGGGTCCATAGTTAGTAGCTAGATGGCTTCTTCTCTCTTTTTGGATCTCAATACAATGTTCTCCCCCTCTCTCGTGGAGATCTATTCGATGTAATCTTATTTTTGCGGTGTGTTTGTTGAGACCGATGTATTGTGGGTTTATGATCCAGTTTATCTGAAGCAAATATGCCCTAGAGGCAATAATAAAGTTATTATTTATTTCCTTATATCATGATAAAAGTTTATTATTCATGCTAGAATTGTATTAACCGGAAACATAATACATGTGTGAATACATAGACAAACAGAGTGTCACTAGTATGCCTCTACTTGACTAGCTCGTTAATCAAAGATGGTTATGTTTCCTAACCATGGACAAAGAGTTGTCATTTGATTAAACGGGATCACATCATTAGTTGAATGATCTGATTGAGATGACCCATTCCATTAGCTTAGCACCCGATCGTTTAGTATGTTGCTATTGCTTTCTTCATGACTTATACATGTTCCTATGACTATGATATTATGTAACTCCCGTGTGCCGGAGGAACACTTTGTGTGCTACCAAACGTCACAACGTAACTGGGTGATTATAAAGGTGCTCTACAGGTGTCTCCAAAGGTACATGTTGGGTTGACGTATTTCGAGATTAGGATTTGTCACTCCGGTCATCAGAGAGGTATCTCTGGGCCCTCTCGGTGATGCACATCACTTAAGCCTTGCAAGCAATGCAACTAATGAGTTAGTTGTGGGATGATGTATTATGGAACGAGTAAAGAGACTTGCCGGTAACGAGATTGAACTAGGTATTGGATATCGACGATCGAATCTCGGGCAAGTAACATACCGATGACAAAGGGAACAACGTATGTTGTTATGCGGTCTGACCGATAAAGATCTTCGTAGAATATGTAGGAGACAATATGGGCATCCAGGTTCCGCTATTGGTTATTGACCGGAGACGTGTCTCGGTCATGTCTACATTGTTCTCGAACCCGTAGGGTCCGCACGTTTAAGGTTTCGATGACAGTTATATTATGAGTTTATATGTTTTGATGTACCGAAGGTTGTTCGGAGTCCCGGATGTGATCACGGACATGACGAGGAGTCTCGAAATGGTCAAGACATAAATATTGATATATTGGAAGCCTATGTTTGGATATCGGAAGTGTTCCGGGTGAAAATCGGGATTTTACTGGAGAACCAGGAGGTTACCGGAACCCCCCGGGAGATATATGGGCCTTAGTGGGCCTTAGTGGAAAAGAGAAGAGGCAGCCTGAGATGGGCCGCGCGCCCCTCCCCTCCCTTGGTTCGAATAGGACAAGGAGAGGGGGCCGGCCCCCCTTCCTCTTTTCCCCCCTCCGCGAATCCTATTCCAACTAGGATTGGGGGGGAATCCTACTCCCGGAGGGAGTAGGACTCCTCCTGGCGCGCCTCTCCTAGGTCGGCCGCACCCCCCCTTGAGCCTTTATATACGGAGGCAGGGACACCCCAGAGGAACACAAGTTGATCCACGTGATCATATTCTTAGCCGTGTGCGGCGCCCCTTGCCACCATAGTCCTCGATAATATTGTAGCGGTGCTTAGGCGAAGCCCTGCGACAGTAGTACATCAAGATCGTCACCACGCCGTCGTGCTGACGGAACTCTTCCCCGACACTTTGCTGGATCGGAGTCCGGGGATCGTCATCGAGCTGAACGTGTGCTAGAACTCGGAGGTGCCGTAGTTTCAGTGCTTGATCAGTCGGGCCGTGGAGACGTACGACTACATCAACCAAACGCTTCTGTTGTCGATCTACAAGGGTACGTAGATCACACTCTCCCCTCTCGTTGCTATGCATCACCATGATCTTGCGTGTGCGTAGGAATTTTTTTGAAATTACTACGTTCCCCAACAGTGGCATCCGAGCCTAGGTTTTATGTGTTGATGTTATATGCACGAGTAGAACACAAGTGAGTTGTGGGCGATATAAGTCATACTGCTTACCAGCATGCCATACTTTGGTTCGGCGGTATTGTTGGATGAAGCGGCCTGAACCGACATTACGCGTACGCTTACGCGAGACCAGTTCTCCCAACGTGCTTTGCACATAGGTGGCTTGCGGGTGACAGTTTCTCCAACTTTAGTTGAACCGAGTGTGGCTATGCCCGGTCCTTGCGAAGGTTAAAACAACACCAACTTGACAAACTATCGTTGTGGTTTTGATGCGTAGGTAAGATTGGTTCTTGCTTAAGCCCGTAGCAGCCACGCAAAACTTGCAACAACAAAGTAGAGGACGTCTAACTTGTTTTTGCAGGGCATGTTGTGATGTGATATGGTCAAGACATGATGCTGAATTTTATTGTATGAGATGATCATGTTTTGTAACCGAGTTATCGGCAACTGGCAGGAGCCATATGGTTGTCGCTTTATTGTATGCAATGCAATCGTGTTGTAATGCTTTACTTTATCACTAAGCGGTAGCAATAGTCGTGGAAGCATAAGATTGGCGAGACGACAACGATGCTACGATGGAGATCAAGGTGTCGCGCCGGTGACGATGGTGATCATGACGGTGCTTCGGAGATGGAGATCATAGGCACAAGATGATGATGGCCATATCATATCACTTATATTGATTGCATGTGATGTTTATCTTTTATGCATCTTATCTTGCTTTGATTGACGGTAGCATTATAAGATGATCTCTCACTAAAATTATCAAGAAGTGTTCTCCCTGAGTATGCACCGTTGCGAAAGTTCTTCGTGCTGAGACACCACGTGATGATCGGGTGTGATAGGCTCTACGTTCAAATACAACGGGTGCAAAACAGTTGCACACGCGGAATACTTAGGTTATACTTGACGAGCCAAGCATATGCAGATATGGCCTCGGAACACGGAGACCGAAAGGTCGAGCGTGAATCATATAGTAGATATGATCAACATAGTGATGTTCACCAATGAAACTACTCCATCTCACGTGATGATCGGACATGGTTTAGTTGATTTGGATCACGTGATCACTTAGAGGATTAGAGGGATGTCTATCTAAGTGGGAGTTCTTTAAGTAATTTGATTAATTGAACTTAAATTTATCATGAACTTAGTACCTGATAGTATCTTGCTTATGTATGTTTGATTTTAGATAGATGGCCCGTGCTGTTGTTCCGTTCAATTTTAATGTGTTCCTTGAGAAAGCAAAGTTGAAAGATGATGGTAGCAATTACACGGACTGGGTCCGTAACTTGAGGATTATCCTCATTGCTGCACAGAAGAATTACGTCCTGGAAGCACCGTTGGGTGCCAGGCCTGCTGCTGGAGCAACACCAGATGTTATGAACGTCTGGCAGAGCAAAGCTGATGACTACTCGATAGTTCAGTGTGTCATGCTTTATGGCTTAGAATCGGGACTTCAACGACGTTTTGAACGTCATGGAGCATATGAGATGTTCCAGGAGTTGAAGTTAATATTTCAAGCAAATGCCCGGATTGAGAGATATGAAGTCTCCAATAAGTTCTATAGCTGCAAGATGGAGGAGAACAGTTCTATCAGTGAGCATATACTCAAAATGTCTGGGTATAATAATCACTTGATTCAGATGGGAGTTAATCTTCCAGATGATTGCGTCATTGACAGAATTCTCCAATCACTGCCACCAAGCTACAAGAGCTTCGTGATGAACTATAATATGCAAGGGATGAATAATACTATTCCCGAGCTCTTCGCAATGCTAAAAGCTGCGGAGGTAGAAATCAAAAAGGAGCATCAAGTGTTGATGGTCAACAAGACCACTAGTTTCAAGAAAAAGGGCAAAGGGAAGAAGAAGGGGAACTTCAAGAAGAACATCAAGCAAGTTGCTGCTCAAGAGAAGAAACCCAAGTCTGGACCTAAGCCTGAAACTGAGTGCTTCTACTGCAAGCAGACTGGTCACTGGAAGCGGAACTGCCCCAAGTATTTGGCGGATAAGAAGGATGGCAAGGTGAACAAAGGTATATGTGATATACATGTTATTGATGTGTACCTTACTAATGCTCGCAGTAGCACCTGGGTATTTGATACTGGTTCTGTTGCTAATATTTGCAACTCGAAACAGGGACTACGGATTAAGCGAAGATTGGCTAAGGACGAGGTGACGATGCGCGTGGGAAACGGTTCCAAAGTCGATGTGATCGCGGTCGGCACGCTACCTCTACATCTACCTTCGAGATTAGTATTAGACCTAAATAATTGTTATTTGGTGCCAGTGTTGAGCATGAACATTATATCTGGATCTTGTTTAATGCGAGACGGTTATTCATTTAAATTAGAGAATAATGGTTGTTCTATTTATATGAGTAATATCTTTTATGGTCATGCACCCTTGAAGAGTGGTCTATTCTTATTGAATCTCGATAGTAGTGACACACATATTCATAATGTTGAAGCCAAAAGATGCAGAGTTGATAATGATAGTGCAACTTATTTGTGGCACTGCCGTTTAGGTCATATCGGTGTAAAGCGCATGAAGAAACTCCATACTGATGGACTTTTGGAGCCACTTGATTATGAATCACTTGGTACTTGCGAACCATGCCTCATGGGCAAGATGACTAAAACACCGTTCTCCGGTACTATGGAGAGAGCAACAGATTTGTTGGAAATCATACATACAGATGTATGTGGTCCGATGAATATTGAGGCTCGTGGTGGATATCGTTATTTTCTCACCTTCACAGATGACTTAAGCAGATATGGGTATATCTACTTAATGAAACATAAGTCTGAAACATTTGAAAAGTTCAAAGAATTTCAGAGTGAAGTTCAAAATCATCATAACAAGAAAATAAAGTTTCTACGATCTGATCATGGAGGAGAATATTTGAGTTATGAGTTTGGTGTACATTTGAAACAATGCGGAATAGTTTCGCAACTCACGCCACCCGGAACACCACAGCGTAATGGTGTATCCGAACGTCATAATCGTACTTTACTAGATATGGTGCGATCTATGATGTCTCTTACTGATTTACCGCTATCATTTTGGGGTTACGCTTTAGAGACGGCCGCATTCACGTTAAATAGGGCACCATCAAAATCCGTTGAGACGACGCCTTATGAACTTTGGTTTGGCAAGAAACCAAAGTTGTCGTTTCTGAAAGTTTGGGGCTGCGATGCTTATGTGAAAAAGCTTCAACCTGATAAGCTTGAACCCAAATCGGAGAAATGTGTCTTCATAGGATATCCAAAGGAAACTGTTGGATACACCTTCTATCACAGATCTGAAGGCAAGACTTTTGTTGCTAAATTCGGAAACTTTCTGGAGAAGGAGTTTCTCTCAAAAGATGTGAGTGGCAGGAAAGTAGAACTTGATGAGGTAACTGTACCTGCTCCCTTATTGGAAAGTAGTACATCACAGAAAACTGTTTCTGTGACACCTACACCAATTAGTGAGGAAGCTAATGATAATGATCATGAAACTTCAGGACAAGATACTACTGAACCTCGTAGATCAACCAGAGTAAGATCCGCACCAGAGTGGTACGGTATTCCTGTTCTGGAAATCATGCTGCTAGATCATGATGAACCTACGAACTATGAAGAAGCGATGGTGAGCCCAGATTCCGTAAAATGGCTTGAAGCCATGAAATCTGAGATGGGATCCATGTATGAGAACAAAGTATGGACTTTGGTTGACTTGCCCAATGATCGGCAAGCAATTGAGAATAAATGGATCTTCAAGAAGAAGAGTGACACTGACGGTAATATTACTGTCTACAAAGCTCGACTTGTCGCAAAAGGTTTTCGACAAGTTCAAGGGGTTGACTACGATGAGACCTTCTCACCCGTAGCGATGCTTAAGTCTGTCCGAATCATGTTAGCAATTGCCGCATTTTATGATTATGAAATTTGGTAGATGGATGTCAAAACTGCATTCCTGAATGGATTTCTGGAAGAAGAGTTGTATATGATGCAACCGGAAGGTTTTGTCGATCCAAAGGGAGCTAACAAAGTGTGCAAGCTCCAGCGATCCATTTATGGACTGGTGCAAGCCTCTCGGAGTTGGAATAAATGCTTTGATAGTGTGATCAAAGCATTTGGTTTTATACAGACTTTCGGAGAAGCCTGTATTTACAAGAAAGTGAGTGGGAGCTCTGTAGCATTTCTGATATTATATGTGGATGACATATTACTGATTGGAAATGATATAGAATTTCTGGATAGCATAAAGGGATACTTGAATAAGAGTTTTTCAATGAAAGACCTCGGTGAAGTTGCTTATATATTAGGAATAAAGATCTATAGAGATAGATCAAGACGCTTAATTGGACTTTCACAAAGCACATACCTTGACAAGATTTTGAAGAAGTTCAAAATGGATCAAGCAAAGAAAGGGTTCTTGCCTGTGTTACAAGGTGTGAAGTTGAGTCAGACTCAATGCCCGACCACTGCAGAAGATAGAGAGAAAATGAAAGATGTTCCCTATGCTTCAGCCATAGGCTCTATTATGTATGCAATGATGTGTACCAGACCTGATGTGTGCCTTGCTATAAGTCTAGCAGGGAGGTACCAAAGTAATCCAGGAGTGGATCACTGGACAGCGGTCAAGAACATCCTGAAATACCTGAAAAGGACTAAGGATATGTTTCTCGTATATGGAGGTGACAAAGAGCTCATCGTAAACGGTTACGTTGATGCAAGCTTTGACACTGATCCGGACGATTCTAAATCGCAAACCAGATACGTGTTTACATTAAACGGTGGAGCTGTCAGTTGGTGCAGTTCTAAACAAAGCGTCGTGGCGGGATCTACATGTGAAGCAGAGTACATAGCTGCTTCGGAAGCAGCAAACAAAGGAGTCTGGATGAAGGAGTTCATATCCGATCTAGGTGTCATACCTAGTGCATCGGGTCCAATGAAAATCTTTTGTGACAATACTGGTGCAATTGCCTTGGCAAAGGAATCCAGATTTCACAAGAGAACCAAACACATCAAGAGACGCTTCAATTCCATCCGGGATCTAGTCCAGGTGGGAGACATAGAGATTTGCAAGATACATACGGAGCTGAATGTAGCAGACCCGTTGACTAAGCCTCTTCCACGGGCAAAACATGATCAGCACCAAAGCTCCATGGGTGTTTGAATCATTACTGTGTAATCTAGATTATTGACTCTAGTGCAAGTGGGAGACTGAAGGAAATATGCCCTAGAGGCAATAATAAAGTTATTATTTATTTCCTTATATCATGATAAAAGTTTATTATTCATGCTAGAATTGTATTAACCGGAAACATAATACATGTGTGAATACATAGACAAACAGAGTGTCACTAGTATGCCTCTACTTGACTAGCTCGTTAGTCAAAGATGGTTATGTTTCCTAACCATGGACAAAGAGTTGTCATTTGATTAAACGGGATCACATCATTAGTTGAATGATCTGATTGACATGACCCATTCCATTAGCTTAGCACCCGATCGTTTAGTATGTTGCTATTGCTTTCTTCATGACTTATACATGTTCCTATGACTATGAGATTATGTAACTCCCGTATGCCGGAGGAACACTTTGTGTGCTACCAAACATCACAACATAACTGGGTGATTATAAAGGTGCTCTACAGGTGTCTCCAAAGGTACATGTTGGGTTGACGTATTTCGAGATTAGGATTTGTCACTCCGATCGTCGGAGAGGTATCTCTGGGCCCTCTCCGTGATGCACATCACTTAAGCCTTGCAAGCAATGCAACTAATGAGTTAGTTGCGGGATGATGTATTACGGAACGATTAAAGAGACTTGCCGGTAACGAGATTGAACTAGGTATTGGATACCGACGATCGAATCTCAGGCAAGTAACATACCGATGACAAAGGGAACAACGTATGTTGTTATGCGGTCTGACCGATAAAGATCTTCGTAGAATATGTAGGAGCCAATACGGGCATCCAGGTCCCGCTATTGGTTATTGACCGGAGACGTGTCTCGGTCATGTCTACATTGTTCTCGAACCCGTAGGGTCCGCACGTTTAAGGTTTCGATGACAGTTATATTATGAGTTTATACGTTTTGATGTACCGAAGGTTGTTCGGAGTCCCGGATGTGATCACGGACATGACGAGGAGTCTCGAAATGGTCGAGACATAAATATTGATATATTGGAAGCCTATGTTTGGATATCGGAAGTGTTCCGGGTGAAAATCGGGATTTTACCGGAGTACCGGGAGGTTACCGGAACCCCCCGAGAGATATATGGGCCTTAGTGGGCCTTAGTGGAAAAGAGAAGAGGCAGCCTGAGATGGGCCGCGCGCCCCTCCCCTCCCTTGGTTCGAATAGGACAAGGAGAGGGGGCCGGCCCCCCTTCCTCTTTTCCCCCCTCCGCGAATCCTACTCCAACTAGGATTGGGGGGGAATCCTACTCCCGGAGGGAGTAGGACTCCTCCTGGCGCGCCTCTCCTAGGTCGGCCGCACCCCCCCTTGAGCCTTTATATACGGAGGCAGGGACACCCCAGAGGAACACAAGTTGATCCACGTGATCATATTCTTAGCCGTGTGCGGCGCCCCTTGCCACCATAGTCCTCGATAATATTGTAGCGGTGCTTAGGCGAAGCCCTGCGACAGTAGTACATCAAGATCGTCACCACGCCGTCGTGCTGACGGAACTCTTCCCCGACACTTTGCTGGATCGGAGTCCGGGGATCGTCATCGAGGTGAACGTGTGCTAGAACTCGGAGGTGCCGTAGTTTCGGTGCTTGATCGGTTGGGCCGTGGAGACGTACGACTACATCAACCAAACGCTTCCGTTGTCGATCTACAAGGGTACGTAGATCAGACTCTCCCCTCTCGTTGCTATGCATCACCATGATCTTGCGTGTGCGTAGGATTTTTTTTGAAATTACTACGTTCCCCAACACTATCAATGAATAATATTTGAATCTTCTCTAAATTCTTTTATGTATGATTGGTTATCTTTGCAAGTCTCTTCGAATTATCAGTTTGGTTTGGCCTACTAGATTGGTTTTTCTTGCCATGGGAGAAGTGCTTAGCTTTGGGTTCGATCTTGCGGTGTCCTTTCCCAGTGACAGAAGGGGCAGCAAGGCACGTATTGTATTGTTGCCATCGAGGATAACAAGATGGGGTTTTTATCATATTGCATGAAACTATCCCTCTACATCATGTCATCTTGCTTACACTACAAAAAAAGACACATCCATGACATTTTGGGCCGAACGGGAATTTTTTCTGTCATACATATGACACTTCTATGACGATAATTGTGAGAAAACCCGGTATCATCATAGATGTGGTGGGCTCCTACTTCTATGACAAAAAATCATGACAAAAAATGGGCTTTTCGTCCTGGGCGGGCTAGAGACGCAGCTGCATGACATTCTTTGGGCCGTCCATGACGGAAAAAAACCATGGTAGAAGCGAGGGCGAGGAAAATTTCGGGGAGTTCCCGGTTACGGTGGGAGGTCGGGGGCCGAGCGATGCGCGTTTCTCTCGTACACGTACGAGAGTGTGTGCGAGGCGTTGGCTCTAACTGAACCCCAGCGAGGCATTGGGCTCTAACTGAACCCGAGCGATTGCACTACAGGCTACGCGTTACTGAACCCGAGCGATCGATCGATGGCTGTTAACTGAACCCAATCGAGCGATTCCTTCGCTACTGCTGCTAACTGAA
>NC_041392.1:148832087-148861764 GCF_002162155.2 Triticum dicoccoides
GTTGCCTCTTGATGAACAGGACCCCGATCAATCGAGCTGGTTGGGGCTGGATGAACAGGATCCCGTGGAGGGCTGGATGAACAGGACCACCCCGTGGAGGGCAGGATGAACAGTAGACGGTGGAGGGCAGGATGAACAGTAGCCCGTGGAGGGGTGGTTGAACAGGAGCCCGTGGAGAGGGCTGGTTGAATAGTAGCCGGTGGAGTAGCGCGTGGTGGAGGCTGGATGAACAGGAGCTCGTGGATGAACAGTCAAGGGTGGAGGCTGGAGGAGGTTGACGGTGGATGAACAGTAGCTCGTGGAGGCTAGAGGGGGTCGACGGTGGAGATGAACAGTATCCCGTGGAGTCCCGTTTTGCGGTACGCCACACCCCTCCCGATGAACAGGACCCCCATTTCGACCGTAGGAGGTCCGTTTCGTCCGTTTTGCGGTACACCACACCCCTCCCGATGAACAGGACCCCCGTTTCGACCGTAGGAGGCCCGTTTCCTCCATTTTGCGGTACGCCAGACCCCTCCCGATCAACAGGATCCCGTTTCGAACGTGGCCGGTCGAACACAAGGCCGTTTCCTCCCTTCTGCGGTACGCCAGGCCTAGTTTATATCGCCTGTTCTGTCCTAGCCCTCCCGATGAACACGACGCATACCGTTGCCTCCCCATGAACACGACGCATTCCGTTGCCTCCCCATGAACACGACGACGTTGTTTCTCCGTTCCGACCCAGCCATGTACACGAGCCCTGGCCGTACGTATGCGCGAGTTGGCGTTCGAGACCCCGCCCGTATGTACACATACGTGGCCGTATTTTCTTTCTTGCACCCTGGCCGCTGTACGTACGTGTACATGCTACGTGCGCGCCTCTACTATGACACATGCGCGCCTCTACATCGACCAGTATATATGTACGTACACGTTCGCGACCAGAATGACAACGCTACGTACGCTTCGACCAGGTGGGTCCCGACGGTTAGGCACTTCCTTGCGCGCGAAGATGTAGCTGGTGGGTCCCAGCAGTCAGGGGCGTGAAATACAGTGGCCCATCTGGTGGGTCCCGCTGTCAGGTGGAGGAATAATTATTTTGCACGTAATAAGGAGGCACTTCCTTGCTGCGGCCGTGGACCCAGCTGTCAGGCTCTCCACGCACAGTCCATGTCCGATGGAAGTCGTTCCTTGACCACGTTGACCACGCTGCGCCGAGAGCACCAGGGCGGTGGACGACGGCGAGGCCTAGGAAGGGGACGACACAGAGCCGGGGAAAACACGGCAGTGGATGCCCACGCGTAGAGGAGTACGAGGGTTCACTCGTTCACTGCGGTGTGAGACTGCTGTCCCCGCAGAATAACAGGGGGTGTGGGTGAGTAGAGGGATGGCATGGCCAGCAGTGGGAGTAGTAGGGGGCGATGAGGCCTCCGCCGCATCGCAGCCGGCCACGGGAGGTAGGAGCACGAGGCACGACCAGCGCTGGTTTGGGCGGCTGGAGCAAGAAGACCAGAGGTTGAAGAAGCACTACGGCCGTTGGATGGACATCGTACGGTCATTAGAGCTAGAATCGCGCATATTGACTAAGTTGACAAAGCCCTCCGTCCCCGTCAACTTAGTAGGCCCACAAGCCAGCCTGCCACTATACTGGGTCCCAGCTAACAGGGGGAGTATTCTTTTTTTTGTATGTAATAAGGAGGCACTTCCTTGCGTGCGAAGATATAGCTGGTGGGTCCGAGCTGTCAGCGGCGGTAACGTTTTTTGCAAAATACAGAGGCCCTTTTGGTGGGTCCCTAATGTCAGGTGGAGGAATCATTATTTTGCGCATAATAAAGAGGCATTTCCTTGCATGCGGCCATGGACCCAGCTGTCGGCCTCTCCACGTAGAGTCCACTTCAGATGCCTTTCGGTCGTTGACCACGTTGACCAGGCCGCATCGAGAGCACCAGGGCGGTGGACGACGGCGAGGCCTAGGAAGGGGACGACACGGAGGCAGGGAAGACTCGGCAGTTGTTTCCCACACGGAGGGGGGGTACGATTGTACGAGGGTTTACTGGTTCGCCTGCCGTCGCCGGAGAATAACAGCAGGTGTGGTGAGTAGAGGGATGGCTAGGCCAACGATGGGAGTATGGTCGGGCGGTGAGGCCTGTGTGGTAGCACAGCCAGCCGCGAGGAGGAGGGAGCAGGCAGTCCCGCTGACGCTTGTTTGAGCGGCTGGAGCAGGAAGAGCAGAGATTGAAGAAGCACGACGGCCGTTGGATGGACATCCAACAGTCAGTGCTTGTGCGTCAACCTTTTTTTAGGAAAGCCTCAAATCTGTGGAAAACAGCATACAGCCCATCTGCCATTATTTCTAATAATTTACAACCCATTTGCTAATTCTTAAGGTTTTTTTGGAGCCCATATTCTTTTTGTTAGCATTACAGCCCATATTGTGGCAATGGTTAAAAAATTATACGAAATTTTGCATATTTCGATGCGGTCCGAACTGTTTTTAATCCCGAAATTTCTACTCACATTCAAACTGATTTTAAAAATAAATGTATATCAATATAAAATCCAACAAATTCTCCACACATAAAAATTAATGTAATTTAAAATCTTGAAATGAAAAAAAAGATATTTGAAACTAATTGCCGGTTTGATGTGTTTTAAAAATGTACAACCCATTTCTCATTACTGATGGGCCATTTTTTCGGCCAGCCGAATGAAAGCTCTCCTTGTCTTGAAAGATTTGCAGCCCAACAGGCCTGACAAAGCGACTTACTTGGCAAATCACAAAAAAACTGGGCTATGGCCGTGGACCCAGCTGTCAGCCTATCCACGTACAGTACTCTTCCAATGGAAGTCGTTCCTTGTCCACGTTGACCACGCCGCGTGGAGAGCACCACGGCCGTGGACGACGGTGAGGCCTAGGAAGGGGACGACACGGCAGTGGAAGCCCACGCGGAGAGGACTACGAGGGTTCACTGGTTCGGCTGCGGTGTGAGGCTGGCGTCACCGCAGGGCCTGGACAACGGTGGGAATAGTAGGGGGCGGCGAGGCCTCTGCGGCAGCACAGCCGGCCACGGGAGGTAGGAGCATGTGGCACGACCGACGCTGCTTTGGGCGGCTGGAGCAAGAAGACCAGAGGTTGAAGAAGCACTACGGCCGTTGGATGGACATCGTACGGTCACTGGAGCTAGAATCGTTCATATTGACTAAGTTGACAAAGCCCTTCGTCCTCGTCAACTTAGTAGGCCCACAAGTCAGCCTCCCAGCAAGGTTGGTCCCAGCTAGCCGGGGAGTATTCATTTTTTTGTGCGTAATAAGGAGGCACTTCCGATGGGTCCGAGCTGACAGCGGCGGGAACGTTTTTTTCGCGACATACGGTGGCCCGTCCGGTGGGTCCCAGCAGTCAGGGGGAAACAATTTTTTTTCGCAAAATACTGGTGGCCCGTCCGGTGGGTCCCCGCTGTCAGGTGGAGGAATAATTATTTTCCGCGTAATAAGGAGGCACTTCCTTGCGGCTGTCGTGGACCCAGCTGTCAGCCTCTCCACGTACAGTACTCTTTCGATGTTACTTGCCCGAGATTCGATCGTCGGTATCTTAATACCTAGTTTAATCTCGTTACCGGCAAGTCTCTTTACTCGTTCAATAATACATTGATATGTCTCCAATGTATCTATAATTTTGGATTGCTCCATGCTATATTACCTACTGTTTTGGACTATATTGGGCTTTATTTTCCACTTTTATATTATTTTTGGGACTAACCTATTAACCGGAGGCCCAGCCCAGAATTGCTGTTTTTTTGCCTATTTTAGTGTTTTGGAGAAACAGAATATCAAACGGAGTCCAAACGGAATGAAACCTTCGGGAACACGATTTTCTCATCAGATAAGACCAAGGAGACTTGGACCCTCCGTCAAGAACGCCACGAGGCGGTCACGAGGGTGGAGGGCGCGCCCCTGCCTCGTGGGCCCCTCGAAGCTCCACCGACGTACTCCTTCCTCTTATATATACCTGCGTACCCCCAAACGATCAGATACGGAGCCAAAAACCTAATTCCGCCGCCGCACATTTCTGTATCCACGAGATCCCATCTTGGGGCCTGTTCCGGAGCTCCCCCGGAGGGGGCATCGATCACGAAGGGCTTCTACATCATCATCCAAGCCCGTCCGATGAAGTGTGAGTAGTTTACTTTAGACCTACGGGTCCATAGTTAGTAGCTAGATGGCTTCTTCTCTCTTTTTGGATCTCAATACAATGTTCTCCCCCTCTCTCGTGGAGATCTATTCGATGTAATCTTCTTTTTGCGGTGTGTTTGTTGAGACCGATGAATTGTGGGTTTATGATCCAGTCTATCTATGAATAATATTTGAATCTTCTCTGAATTCTTTTATGTATGATTGGTTGTCTTTGCAAGTCTCTTCGAATTATCAGTTTGGTTTGGCCTACTAGATTGGTTTTTCTTGCCATGGGAGAAGTGCTTAGCTTTGGGTTCGATCTTGTGGTGTCCTTTCCCAGTGACAGAAGGGGCAGCAAGGCACGTATTGTATTGTTGCCATCGAGGATAACAAGATGGTTTTTTATCATATTGCATGAAACTATCCCTCTACATCATGTCATCTTGCTTAAGGCGTTACTCCGTTTTTAACTTAATACTCTAGATGCATGCTGGATAGCTGTCGATGAGTGGAGTAATAGTAGTAGATGCAGGAAGGAGTCGGTCTACTTGTCTCAGACGTGATGCCTATATACATGATCATACCTAGATATTCTCATAACTATGCTCAATTCTATTAATTGCTCAACAGTAATTTGTTCACCCACCGTAGAATACTTATGAGGTCGAGAGAAGCCACTAGTGAAACCTATGGCCCCCGGGTCTCCTTTTCATCATATCAATCGCCTTCACTTTATTATTGCTTTGCTTTTTTACTTTGCCCTTTTACTTTTTACTTTGCATCTCTATACCAAAAATACCAAAAATATTATTTATCATCTCTATCAGATCTCACTTTCTTCAGTGACCTGATGGGACTGACAATCCCTAAGCACATTGGTTGCATTGAGCTATTTTTTTTGTGTAGGTATGAGGGACTCACGCGTAGCCTCCTACTAGATTGATACCTTGGTTCTCAAAAACTGAGGGAAATACTTACACTACTTTGTTGCATCATCCTCTCCTCTTTGAGGAAATGCAACGCAGTGCTCAAGAGGTAGCAAGAAGAATTTCTGGCGCTGTTGCTGGGGAGTCTGCGCAAAAGTCAATATACCAAGTACCCATCACAATCCCTATCTCCCGTATTACATTATTTGCCATTTGCCTCTCGTTTTCCTCTCCCCCACTTCACCCTTGCCGTTTTATTCACCCTCTCTCTCTCTATACTCCCTCTCTTTCTCTATTTGCCTCTTTTTGCCCGTTTGCCTTTTGTTTGCTCGTGTGTTGAATTGCTCGTTTGTCACGATGGCTCAAGATAATACCAAATTGTGTGACTTCACCAATACCAACAATAATGATTTCCTTAGCACTCCGATTGCTCCTCTTACCGATGCTGAATCTTATGAAATTAATGCTGCTTTGCTGAATCTTGTCATGAAAGATCCGTTTTCCGGCCTTCCTAGTGAAGATGCCGCTACCCATCTTAATAGCTTCGTTGATTTGTGTGACATGCAAAAGAAGAAAGATGTCGATAATGATATTGTTAAATTGAAGCTATCAACTTTTTCGCTTAGAGATCGTGCTAAAGCTTGGTTTTCATCTTTGCCTAAAAATAGTATTGATTCATGGAACAAGTGCAAAGATGCTTTTATCTCTAAGTATTTTCCTCCCGCTAAGATCATCTCTCTTAGAAACTATATTATGAATTTTAAGCAACTTGATCATGAACATGTTGCACAAGCTTGGGAGAGAATGATATTAATGATACGTAATTGCCCTACTCATGGTTTGAATTTGTGGATGATTATACAAAAAATTTATGCCGGATTAAATTTTGCTTCTTGAAATCTTTTAGATTCGGCCACGGGAGGCACTTTTATGGAAATCACTTTAGGAGATGCTACTAAACTCCTAGATAATATTATGGTTAATTATTCTCAATGGCACACTGAAAGATCCACTAATAAAAAAGTGCATGCGATAGAAGAAATTAATGTTTTGAGTGGAAAGATGGATGAACTTATGAAATTATTTTCTACTAAGAGTGTTTCATCTGATCCTAATGATATGCCTTTGTCTACTTTGATTTAGAATAATAATGAATCTATGGATGTGAATTTTGTTGGTAGGAATAATTTTGGTAACAACGCGTATAGAGGAAATTTCAACTCTAGGCCTTATCCTACAACAATTCTTATGGAAATTATAATAATATGCCCTCTGATTTTGAAAATATTAAAGAATTTATTTCTTCGCAAAAGAATTTTAATGCTATGATTGAAGAAAAATTGCTTAAGATTGATGATTTGGCTAGGAACGTTGAGAATTTCTCTTGATGTTGATTATTTAAAGCTTATATCTATTCCTCCTAAGCATGATATCAATGAGTCTCTCAAAGCCATGAGAATTTCCATTGATGAGTGCAAGGAAAGAACAGCTAGGATGTGTGCTATGAAAGATGCCTTTATTAAAGCGTGTTCTTCCAATTCCTATGAAAAGAAAGATGAAGATCTAAAAGTTATTGATGTGTCCCCTATTAAATCTTTGTTTTGCAATATTAATCTTGATAATGATGGGACTGAATATTATCCACCTTTACCTAGAAGGCGTTCTAAAAATTCGGAGTATTTAGATCTTGATGATGAAATTGATAAAAGTGGGATTAAAAGAAATAAAACCCTAGATGATGCTAAACCGACTATATTGGATTTCAAGGAATTTAATTATGAAAATTGCTCTTTAATTGATTGTATTTCCTTGTTGCAATCCGTGCTAAATTCTCCTCATGCTTATAGTCAAAATAAAGCCTTTACCGAACATATCGTTGATGCCTTGATGCAATCTTATGAAGAAAAACTTGAGTTGAAAGTTTATATCCCTAGAAAACTTTATGATGAGTGGGAACCTACTATTAAAATTAAAATTAAAGATTATGAGTTTTATGCTTTGTGTGATTTGGGTGCTAGTGTCTCTACTATTCCCAAAACTTTGTGTGATTTGCTAGATTTCCGTGATTTTGATGATTGCTCTCTAAACTTGCATCTTGCGGATTCCACTATTAAAAAACCTATGGGAAGAATTAATGATGTTCTTATTGTTACAAATAGGAATTATGTGCCCGTAGATTTTATCGTTCTTGATATAGATTGCAATCCTTCTTGCCCTATTATTTTCGGTAGACCTTTCCTTAGAACGGTTGGTGCAATTATTTATATGAAGGAAGGGAATATTATATTTCAATTTCCATTAAAAAAGGGCATGGAACACTTCCCTAGAAAGAAAATAAAATTACCATATGAATCTATCATGAGAGCCACTTATGGGTTGCCTACCAAAGATGGCAATACCTAGATCTATTCTTGCTTGTTATGCCGAGCTAGGGGCGTTAAACGATAACGCTTGTTGGGAGGCAACCCAATTTTATTTTTATTACTTGCTTTTTGATCTTGTTCAGTAATATATAAATTATTTAGCCTCTGTTTTGGTTGTGTTTTTTGTGTTTAATTAGTGTTTGTGCCAAGTAGAACCGTTGGGAAGACTTGGGGAAAGTCTTGTTGAACTTGCTGTAAAAAACAGAAACTTTAGCGCTCACGAGAACTGCTGTCATTTTTATTTGGAGAGTGCTATTTAGTTAATTCTTTTTGAAGATGATTAATAGATAATTACTCACGTCCAGCAATTTATTTTAGAATTTTTGGGGTCCAGATCTTGCGCTAGCTACAGATTACTACAGACTGTTCTATTTTTGACAGATTCTGTTTTTTCATGTGTTGTTTTCTTATTTAGATGAATCTATGGCTAGTAAAATAGTTTATAAACCATAGAGAAGTTGGAATACAGTAGGTTTAACACTAATAGAAATAAATAATGAGTTCATTACAGTACCTTGATGTGGTATTTTGTTTTCTTTCGCTAACGGATCTCACGAGATTTTCTACTTTAAGTTTTGTGTTGTGAAGTTTTCAAGTTTTGGGTAAAGATTTGATGGATTATGGAACAAGGAGTGGCAAGAGCCTAAGATTGGGGATGCCAATGGCACCCCCAAGATAATCTAAGGACACCTAAAAGCCAAATCTTGGGGATGCCCCGGAAGGCATCCCCTCTTTCGTCTACTTCTATCGGTAAGTTTACTTAGAGCTATATTTTTATTCACCACATGATATGTGTTTTGCTTGGAGAGTCTTTTATGATTTGAGTCTTTTCTTGTTAGTCTACCACAATTATCCTTGCTGTACACACCTTTTGAGAGAGCCATACATAATTTGGAATTTGATAGAATAATCTATGTGCTTCACTTATATCTTTTGAGCTCTATAGTTTTACTCTAGTGCTTCACTTATATCTTTTGAGTTTTCTACTTTTCCTCTAGTGCTTCACTTATATCTTTTAGAGCACGGTGGTGGATTTGTTTTATAGAAACTATTGATCTCTCATGCTTCACTTAGATTATTTTGAGAGTCTTAATAGCACGGTAATTTGCTTAATAATAATATGCTTGGTATTCAAGATTTGTAAAACTTTCTTTTGAGTGCGTCGAATACTAAGAAAAAAATTGATGCTTGATAATTGTTTTGAGATATGAGGATGGTGATATTAGAGTCATGCTAGTTGAGTAGTTGTGTATTTGAGAAATGCTTGTGTTAAAGTTTGTGATTCCTGTAGCATGCACGTATGGTGAACCGTTATGTGATGAAGTCAGAGCATGATTTATTTATTGATTGTCTTCCTTATGAATGGCGGTTGGGGACGAGCGATGGTCTTTTCCTACCAATCTATCCCCCTAGGAGCATGCGTGTAATACTTTGCTTTGATAACTTCTAGATTTTTGAAATAAGTATATGAGTTCTTTATGACTAATGTTGAGTCCATGGATTATACGCACTTTCCTTCCTTCCACCATTGCTTGCCTCTCTAATACCGCACACTTTTCGCCGGTATCATACACCCACCAAATACCTTCCTCAAAACGGCCACCATACCTACCTATCATGGCATTTCCATAGCCATTCTGAGATATATTGCCATGCAACTTTCCACCGTTTCGTTCATTATGACACGCTCCATCATTGTCATATTGCTAGCATGATCATGTAGTTGACATCGTATTTGTGGCAAAGCCACCATTCATAATTCTTTCATACATGTCACTCTTGATTCATTGCATATCCCGGTACACCGCCGGAGGCATTCATATAGAGTCATATTCTGTTCTAAGTATCGAGTTGTAATTGTTGAGTTGTAAGAAAAATAAAAGTGTGATGATCATCATTATTAGAGCATTGTAAGAAAAATCCCCTCCTAAGTAAAATTAACCTCTCCTGTTGTCAGGCAAAGTAGTGATGGACCAAGCGGGCCCACAGATGGAAAGTATCGATATCGGTGATAACCGCTTAAGTGGGTGCGAGAGGACAACCACCATTGCTTTGCATGTGGGCCAACCTGTTGGGGAACGTAGTAATTTTAAAAAAATTCCTACGCACACACAGGATCATGGTGATGCATAGCAACGAGAGGGGAGAGTATGTCTACGTACCCTCATAGACCGAAAGTGGAAGCATTATATCAACGCGGTTGATGTAGTCGTACGTCTTCACGATCCGACCGATCCAAGTACCGAAAGCACGGCACCTCCAAGTTCTGCACACGTTCGGCTCGGTGACGTCCTCGCCTTCTCGATCCAGCAAGAGGGGCGAAGTAGTAGATGAGTTCTGGCAGCACGACGGCGTGGTGATGGTGTTGGTGAATAACAATCTCCGCAGGGCTTCGCCTAAGCACTACGAAAACTATGACTGAGGATAAACTAGAGGGGCCGGGGTAGCCGGCACACGGCTTGGTGTTTCTTTATGTGTCCTGGGTGCTAGCCCTACCCCTCTATTTATATATTGAGCCTTGGGGTCGAAACTTGGAGTAAAAGCCTCCACAAAGTCGGTTTCACCCGAAAGGCAAGAGTCCTTCTCGGACTCGAAGCCCAGACGCCAGGGTTCCTGGCGTCTGGACCCAGACGCCAGGGACCCTGGCGTCTGGCCCCTGGACTCTGCAAAACTTCCTTTTGCACTTTCCAAAAACCTTGTGGGCTTTCCCCTTTGGCCCAAATAAAGTGTTCTCGTACCCAAACATTTCGAGAAACATCCAGAACCCCTTCCGGTGAATAAACACTATTATCCCATATATCAAACTTTATCTCCGGACCATTCCGGAGTTCCTCGTCATGTCCGTGATCTCATCCCGGACTCCGAACAACATTCGGTCACCAACATACATAACTCATATAATACTATATCGTCAACGAACGTTAAGCGTGCGGACCCTACCGGTTCGAGAACTATGTAGACATGACAGAGACACCTCTCTGGTCAATAACCAATAGCGGGACCTGGATGCCCATATTGGCTCCTACATATTCTACGAAGATCTTTATCGGTCAGACCGCATAACAACATACTTTGTTCCCTTTGTCATCAGTATGTTACTTGCCCGAGATTCGATCATCGGTATCTTAATACCTAGTTTAATCTCGTTACCGGCAAGTCTCTTTACTCGTTCTGTAATGCATTGATACGTCTCCAATGTATCTATAATTTTTGATTGCTCCATGCTATATTACCTACTGTTTTGGACTATATTGGGCTTTATTTTCCACTTTTATATTATTTGTGGGACTAACTTATTAACCGGAGGCCCAGCCCAGAATTGCTATTTTTTCCCTATTTTAGTGTTTTGGAGAAACAAAATATCAAACGGAGTCCAAACAGAATGAAACCTTCGGGAACGCGATTTTCTCATCAGATAAGACCAAGGAGACTCGGACCCTCCGTCAAGAAAGCCACAAGGCGATCACGAGGGTGGATGGCGCACCGCCCTAGGGCGCGCCCCCTACCTTGTGGGCCCCTCGAAGCTCCACCGACGTACTCCTTCCTCTTATATATTCCTATGTACCCCCAAATGATCAGATACGGAGCCAAAAACCTAATTCCACCACCACAACTTTCTGTATCCACGAGATCCCATCTTGGGGCCTATTTCAGAGCTCCTCCGGAGGGGGCATCGATCACGGAGGGCTTCTACATCATCATCCAAGCCCCTTTGATGAAGTGTGAGTAGTTTACTTCAGACCTACGGGTCCATATTTAGTAGCTAGATGGCTTCTTCTCTCTTTTTGGATCTCAATACAATGTTCTCCACCTCTCTCGTGGAGATATATTCGATGTAATCTTCTTTTGCAGTGTGTTTGTTGAGACCAATGAATTGTGGGTTTATGATCCAGTCTATCTATGAATAATATTTGAATCTTCTCTAAATTCTTTTATGTATGATTAGTTATCTTTGCAAGTCTCTTCGAATTATCAGTTTGGTTTGGCCTACTAGATTGATTTTTCTTGCCATGGGAGAAGTGCTTAGCTTTGGGTTCGATCTTGCGGTGTCCTTTCCCAGTGACAAAAGGGGCAGCAAGGCACATATTGTATTGTTGCCATCAAGGATAACAAGATGGGTTTTTTTATCATATTGCATGAAACTATCCCTCTACATCATGTCATCTTGCTTACACTACAAAAAAGACACATCCGTGACATTTTGGGCCGAACGGAAATTTTTTCTGTCATACATATGACACTTCTATGACGATAATTGTGACAAAATACGGTATCATCATAGATGTGGTGGGCTCCTACTTCTATGACAAAAAATCATGACAGAAAATGGGCTTTTCGTCCTGGGCGGGCCAGAGACGCAGCTGCATGACATTCTTTGGGTCGTCCATGACGGAAAAAACCGTGGTAGAAGCGAGGGCGAGGAAAATTTCGGGGAGTTCCCGGTTACGGTGGGAGGTCGGGGGCCGAGCAATGCATGTTTCTCTCGTAGACGTACGCGCGTGTGTGCGAGGCGTTGGATCTAACTGAACCCGAGCGAGGCGTTGGGCTCTAACTGAACCCGAGCAATTGCACTGCAGGCTACGCGTTACTGAACCCGAGCGATCAATCGCTGGCTGTTAACTGAACTCGATCGAGCGATTCCTTCGCTACTGCTGCTAACTGAAGCCGATCGATGCCGCCTCTGGATGAACAGTGAGCGTTGCGAGGGGGTGGATGAACAGTTCCTGGTGGGGGTGGATGAACAGGACACCGTGGTGTTGCCTCTGGATGAACAGGACCCCGATCGATCGAGCTGGTTGGGGCTGGATGAACAGGACCCCGTGGAGGGCTGGATGAACAGGACCACCCCGTGGAGGGCAGGATGAACAGTAGACGATGGAGGGAAGGATGAACAGTAGCCCGTGGAGGGGTGGTTGAACAGGAGCCCGTGGAGAGGGCTGGTTGAATAGTAGCCGGTGGAGTAGCGCGCGGTGGAGGCTGGATGAACAGGAGCCCATGGATGAACAGTCACAGGTGGAGGCTGGAGGAGGTCAACGGTGGATGAACAGTAGCTCGTGGAGGCTAGAGGGGGTCGACTGTGGAGATGAACAGTATCCCGTGGAGTCCCATTTTGCGGTACGCCACACCCCTCCTGATGAACAGGACCCCCGTTTCGACCGTAGGAGGTTCATTTCATCCGTTTTGCGGTACGCCACACCCCTCCCGATGAACAGGACCCCTGTTTCGACCGTAGGAGGCCCGTTTCCTCCGTTTTGCGGTACGCCAGACCCCTCCCGATCAACAGGATCCCGTTTCGAACGTGGCCGGTCGAACACAAGGCCGTTTCCTCCCTTCTGCGGGACACCAGGCCTCGTTTCCATCGCATGTTCCGTCCAAGCCCTCCCGATGAACACGACGCATACCGTTGCCTCCCAATGAACACGAAGCATATCGTTGCCTCCCCATGAACATGACGCATTCCGTTGCCTCCCCATGAACACGACGATGACGTTGTTTCTCCGTTCCGACCCAGCCATGTACACGAGCCCTGGCCGTACGTATGCACGAGTAGGCGTTCGAGACCCCGCCCGTATGTACACATACGTGGCCGTATTTTCTTTCTTGCACCCTGGCTGTTGTACGTATGTGTACATGCTACGTCTGCGCCCCTACTACGACACATGCGTGCCTCTACATCGACCAGTATATATGTACGTACACGTTCGCGACCAGAATGACAACGCTACGTACGCTTCGACCAGGTAGGTCCCGACTGTCAGGCACTTCCTTGCGTGCGAAGATGTAGATGATGGGTCCCACCAGTTAGGGGGGTGAAATACGGTGTCCCGTCTGGAGGGTCCCGCTGTCATGTGGAGGAATAATTATTTTGCACGTAATAAGGAGGCACTTTCTTGCTGCGGCCGTGGACCCAGCTGTCAGCCTCTCCACGTATAGTCCATGTCCAATGGAAGCCGTTCCTTGACCACGTTGACCACACCGCACCGAGAGCACCAGGGCGATGGACGACGGTGAGGCCTAGGAAGGGGACGACACGGAGCCGGGGAAGACACGGCAGTGGACGCCCACGCGTCGAGGAGTACGAGGGTTCACTCGTTCGCTGCGGTGTGAGGCTGCCGTCACCGCAGAATAACAGGGGGTGTGGGTGAGTAGAGGGATGCCCTGGCCAGCAGTGGGAGTAGTAGGGGGCGATGAGGCCACCGCCGCATCGCAGCCGGCCACGGGAGGCAGGAGCACGAGGCACGACCGGCGCTGGTTTGGGCGGCTGGAGCAAGAAGACCAAAGGTTGAAGAAGCACTACGGCCGTTGGATGGACATCGTATGGTCACTGGAGCTAGAATCGCGCATATTGACTGAGTTGACAAAGCCCTCCGTCCCCGTCAACTTAGTAGGCCCACAAGTCAGCCTGCCACTATACTGGGTCCCAGCTAACAAGGGGAGTATTCTTTTTTTGTATGTAATAAGGAGGCACTTCCTTGCGTGCGAAGATATAGCTGGTGGGTCCGAGCTGTCAGCGGCGGTAACGTTTTTTTTGCGAAATACAGAGGCCCTTTCGGTGGGTCCCTGATGTCAGGTGGAGGAATCATTATTTTGCGCGTAATAAGGAGGCATTTCCTTGCATGCGGCCGTGGACCCAGCTGTCGGCCTCTCCATGTAAAGTCCACTTCAGATGCATGTCGGTCATTGACCACGTTGACCAGGCCGTGCCGAGAGCACCAGGGCGGTGGACGACGGTGAGGCCTAGGAAGGGGACGACACGGAGGCAGAGAAGACTCGGCAGTTGTTTCCCATGTGGAGGGGGGTACAACTGTACGAGGGTTTACTGGTTCGTCTGCCATCGCCGGAGAATAACAGCAGGTGTGGGTGAGTAGAGGGATGGCTAGGCCAGCGATGGGAGTACGGTCGGGCAGTGAGGCCTGCACGGCAGCACAGCCGGCCGCGAGGAGGAGGGAGCAGGCAGTCCCGCCGACGCTTGTTTGAGCGGCTGGAGCAGGAAGAGCAGAGATTGAAGAAGCACGACGGCCGTTGGATGGACATCCAACAGTCAGTGCTTGTGCGTCAACCTTTTTTTAGGAAAGCCTCAAATCTGTGGAAAACAGCATACAGCCCATCTGCCATTATTTCTAATAATTTACAGCCCATTTGCTAATTCTTAAGGTTTTTTTGGAGCACATATTCTTTTTGTTAGCATTACAGCCCATATTGTGGCAACGGTTAAAAAATTATACAAAATTTTGCATATTTCGGTGCGGTCCGAACTGTTTTTAATCCCGAAATTTTGAATCACATTCAAACTGATTTTAAAAATAAATGTATATCAATATAAAATCCAACAAATTCTCCACGCATAAAAATTAATGTAATTTAAAATCTTGAAATGAAAAAATAAGATATTTGAAACTAATTGCCAGTTTGATGTGTTTTAAAAATGTACAACCCATTTCTCATTACTGATGGGCCATTTTCTCGGCCAGCCGAATGAAAGCTCTCCTCGTCTTGAAAGATTTGCAGCCCAACAGGCCTGACAAAGCGACTTACTTGGCAAATCACAAAAAACTGGGCTATGGCCGTGGACCCAGCTGTCAGCCTCTCCATGTACAGTACTCTTCCGATGGAAGTCGTTCCTTGACCATGTTGACCACGCCGCGCGGGGAGCACCACGGCGGTGGACGACGGCGAGGCCTAGGAAGGGGACGACGCGGTAGTGGAAGCCCACGCGGAGAGGACTACGAGGGTTCACTGGTTCGCCTGTGGTGTGAGGCTGCCGTCAGCGCAGGGCCTAGACAGCGGTGGGAATAGTAGGGGGCGGCGAGGCCTCTGCGGCAGCACAGCCGGCCACAGGAGGCAGGAGCATGCGGCACGACCGGTGCTGCTTTGGGCGGCTGGAGCAAGAAAACCAGAGGTTGAAGAAGCACTACGGTTGTTGGATGGACATCGTACGGTCACTGGAGCTAGAATCGTTCATATTGACTAAGTTGACAAAGCCCTTCGTCCTCGTCAACTTAGTAGGCCCACAAGTTAGCCTCCCAGCAAGGTTGGTCCCAGCTATCCGGGGGAGTATTCATTTTTTTGTGCGTAATAAGGAGGCACTTCCGGTGGGTCCGACCTGACAGCGGGGGAACATTTTTTTCGTGAAATACGGTGGCCCGTCCGGTGGGTCCCAGCGGTCAGGGGGAAACGATTTTTTTTCGCAAAATACTGGTGGCCTGTCTGGTGGGTCCCCGCTGTCAGGTGGAGGAATAATTATTTTCCGTGTAATAAGGAGGCACTTCCTTGCGGCTGCCGTAGACCCAGCTATAAGCCTCTCCATGTACAGTACTCTTCCGATGGAAGTCGGTCATTGACCACATTGACCACGCCGCGCCATGAGCACCATGTCGATGGACGACGGCGAGGCCTAGGAAGGGGACGACGCGGAGCCGTGCAAGACGCAGCAGTGGATGCCCACGCGGAGAGGAGTACGAGCGTTCACTGGTTCGGCTGTGGTGTGACGCTGTCGTCGCCGCAGAATAACAGGGGCTGTGGGTGAGTGGAGGGATGGCCTGGCCAGTGGTGGGAGTAGTATGGGGGCGGTGAGGCCTCCGCGGTAGCACAGCCGGCCACGGGAGGTAGGAGCAGGCGGCACGACCGGCGCTGCTTTGGGCGGCTGGAGCAAGAAGACCAGAGGTTGAAGAAGCACTATGGCCGTTGGATGGACATCATACGGTCACTGGAGTATTGACTAAGTTGACAAAGCTCTCCGTCCCTGCCAACTTAGTAGGCCCACAAGTCAGCCCAACAATATGGTGGGTCCCAGCTAGCAGGGGGTATTCATTTTTTTGGGCGTAATAAGGAGGCACTTCCTTGCGTGCGAAGATATAGCTGGTGGGTCCGACCTGTCAGCGGGAGGAATGTTTTTTTCGCGAAATACAGAGTTCCTTCCTGTGGGTCCTAGCTGTCAGGTGGAGGAATCATTATTTTGCACGCAATAAGGAGGCATTTCCTTACGTGCGGCCGTGGACCCAGCTGTTAGCCTCTCCACGTACAGTACACTTCCGATGGATGTCGTTCATTGACCATGTTGACCAGGCCGCGTCGAGAGCACCAGGGCGGTGGACGACGGCGAGGCCTAGGAAGGGAACGACACGGAGCCAGGGAATACTTGGCAGTTGTTTCCCACGCAGAGGAGTATGAGGGTTTACTGGTTCGTCTACTGTCGCCAGAGAATAAGAACATGTGTGGGTGGGTAGAGGGATGGCTAGGCCAGCGATGGGAGTATGGTTGGGCCGTGAGGCCGGTGCGGCAGCATAGCCGGCCGCGGGAGGAGGGAGCAGGCAGTCCCACCGGCGCTTGTTTGAGCGGCTTGAGCATGAAGAGCAGAGATTGAAGAAGCACGACAGCCGTTGGATGGACATCCAACAGTCACTGCTCTCGTGTGTTGACTAAGTTGACAGGGCGTTGCGTGTGCATCAACCTTTTTTTATGAAAGCATACGCGTCAACCTGTAGTAGGCGCACAAGTCAGCCTCAAATATGTGGAAAACAGCATACAACCCATCTGCCATTATTTCTAATAATGTACAGCCCATTTGCTAATTCTTAAGAATTTTTTTGGAGCCCATCTTCTTTTTGTTAGCATCACACCCCATATTGTGGCCACGGTTAAAAAGTATATGAAATTTTGCATATTTCGGTGCGATCAACTGTTTTTAATCCAGAAATATCGATTCACATTCAAACTATTTTGAAAAATAATTTATATAAATATAAAATCCAAATAATTGTCCACGCATAGAAATCAATGGAATTTAAGATCTTGTAATGAAAAAAAAATAAAACGAATTCCCGGTTTGATGTGTTTTAAAAATGTACAGCCCATTTCTGGGCAAACAGAATGAAACTCTCCTCGTCTTGAAAGATTTGAAGCCCAGCAGGGCCGATAAAGCAAGTAGGCCTTGTTTGGGTATTTCTTTAAAAAATAGAACTGGGCTAGCCATTTTCAGCAGGAAAAAAACACAACTGGGCTCATGATGTGGTAAACATAAATAAAACCCTAGCTAGACGGGCCATAGCCCCCGCATAGCCCCGTTGTTACCCTGATCCGTTGCTAAAACTAGTATAAATAACAACTGCTTGTTCCTTAAAAAAACCTGCGCGACTTGCTGGGTCCCTGGTGTCAGCCGCTCGTAGTGTAATTCTCTCGTTTATTGACTATGTTAACAATGGCGTGAGCCCCAGATGTCCAACCATTAGGAGGAACCATATTTTTGGGCTTGTACTATAGAGGCACTTGCTTGCGTACTGCCATGGCGGTGGCGGGTCCCTATTGTCATCCTCTCCACATACAGTCATCTCCTTGTTCCTCTTAGTTGTTGACGACGTTGACAACGCAAGAGGGCGGCGCACCGTGCACGGCGAGTGAACCAAGGCCGCAAGGTGGAGAACGATGACGAGGCCTCGGACGGAACGAACAGGAGCCGTTGAAGATGCGTCGGTCCAGTCGTAGGCGGAGGGGAGTACGAGGGTTGACTGGTTCGGGCGCGGGTGCATGTTGGGGCTGACATCGCCGGAGAATAACAGGACGTGTGGGGGAATAGAGGGAGGGACTGGCCAACGTTGGAGGGTATGTACGGTAGGGCGGCGGAGGCGCAGCCAGCCATGGGAGGCGGGACCAGGCGGAGCCAACGGGGTGGTTTGGTTTGGGCGATTGGAGGAAGAAGAAGACAAGAGATAGAAGATACACGACAGATGTTGGATGTCAATCCAATGGCTAGTAGGTAGAATCGTTTGTTGACTGGCTAGTAAGTCGACACCACCTTGGATAGGCTATTTCCTCGTGGGTCCCAAATGTCAGAATCCAAATCTGTCACAGTCATGCAGCCTTTCCTATGAAAATTTACAGCCCATTTGATGTGCTAGTTCGAAATAAGTTTGTGGGTGCTGGTGGGGGCTAATCACTTGGCTTCTGTAATGCACAGTGAGCTCAAGCAGCCGACGAGAGTGATGTTATTTCCCTTGGTTTGGATTTGTTACAATATTTCACTCTAAATTAAACAAATGGCAAGCCATTTCCCTTGTTTCAAAGAAAATATGACAGTCACAGCCGAGTTGAAAAGGGCAGGAACATCTAACTCCAGCTTACAAACTATACAAAAGCATGAGGGTTAATTGTTCATCAGGTTTACAAAAAAAACTAGATTGAAAAGGGCAACAACATCTAACTCCAGCACTGTTTTCGGCAGTCACAGTCAAATGGATCGGTCAGGTCCATAGAATGAACATCCCGGGTCGTAAAATTTACTGGATTATGACCACAATATGTTGTAAATAGAAGCCCGACACGTTCAGAAGCTCTTTTGCCCACCTGAAAACTCCTTTTTTTTCTCTTCGACATACCCATCCGTCAAAATCATGCTGCTGATAAACTTAAGACTGATGGGTGATACGTCTCCAACGTATCTATAATTTTTGATTGCTCCATGCTATATTATCTACTATTTTGGACTATATTGGGCTTTATTTTCCACTTTTATATTATTTTTGGGACTAACCTATTAACCGGAGGCCCAGCCCAGAATTGCTATTTTTTTGCCTATTTCAGTGTTTTGAAGAAATAGAATATCAGACGGAGTCCAAACGGAATAAAATCTTCGGGAACGTGATTTTCTCACCGAACGTGATCCAGGAGACTTGGACCCTGCTCCAAGGAACAAAAGAGGCAGTCACGAGGGTGGGGGGCGCCCCCCTAGGGCGCGCCCCCCTGCCTTGTGGGCCCCTCATTGCTCCTCCGGCGTACTTCTTCCTCCTATATATACACACGTACCCCCAAACGATCAGAACAGGAGCCAAAAACCTAATTCCACCATCGCAACTTTCTGTATCCACGAGATCCCATCTTGGGGCCTATTCCGGAGCTCTGCCGGAAGAGGGCCGTCATCACGGAGGGCTTCTACATCATCCTAGCCTTTCCGATGAAGTGTGAGTAGTTTACCTTAGACCTTCGGGTCCATAGTTAGTAGCTAGATGGCTTCTTTTCTCTTTTTCGATCTCAATACAATGTTCTCCCCCTCTCTTGTGGAGATCTATTCGATGTAATCTTCTTCTTTTGCGGTGTGTTTGTTGAGACCGATGAATTGTGGGTTTATGATCAAGTCTATCTATGAACAATATTTGAATCTTCTCTGAATTCTTTTATGTATGATTGGTTATCTTTGCAAGTCTCTTCGAATTATCCGTTTGGTTTGGCCAACTAGATTGTTAGTTCTTGCCATGGGAGAAGTGCTTAGCTTTGGGTTCGATCTTGCGGTGTTCTTTCCCAGTGATAGAAGGGGCAGCAAGACACGTATTGTATCGTTGCCATCGAGGATAACAAGATGGGGTTTATTTCATATTGCATGAATTTATCTCTCTACATCATGTCATCTTGCTTAAAGCGTTACTCTGTTTTTAACTTAATACTCTAGATGCATGCTGGATAGCGGTCGATGAGTGGAGTAATAGTAGTAGATGCAGAATCGTTTCGATCTACTTGTCACGGACGTGATGCCTATATACATGATCATGCCTAGATATTCTCATAACTATGCTCAATTCTGTCAATTCCTCAACAGTAATTTGTTCACCCACCGTATAAAACTTATGCTCTCGAGAGAAGCCACTAGTGAAACCTATGCCCCCGGGGTCTATTCTCATCATATCAATCTCCATCACTTTAATCTTGTTTTGTTTTTACTTTGCCTTTTACTTTTCACTTTGCATCTTTATATCAAAAATACCAAAAAATATTATCTATCGGATCTCACTTCCGTAAGTGACCGTGAAGGGATTGACAACCCCTAATCGCATTGGTTGCGTTGAGCTCTTTGTGTTGTGTAGGTACAAGGGACTTGCGCGTGGCCTCCTACTGGATTGATACCTTGGTTCTCAAAAACTGAGGGAAATACTTACGCTACTCTGCTGCATCATCCCTTCCTCTTCGTGGAAAACCAACGCAAGCTCAAGACGTAGCAAGAAGGATTTCTGGCGCTGTTGCCGGGGAGTCTACGCAAAAAGTCAACATACCAAGTACCCATCACAATCCCTATCTCCCGCATTACATTATTTGCCATTTGCCTCTCATTTTCCTCTCCCCCAATTCACCCTTGCCATTTTATTCGCCCTCTCTCTCCCTATCCTCCCTCCCTATTTGCCTCTTTTTTGCCCATTTGCTTTTGTTTGCTAGTGTGTTAGATTGATTGTTTGTCGCGATGGCTCAAGATACTACCAAAATGTGTGAATTCACCAATACCAACAATAATGATTTTCTTAGCACTCCGATTGCTCCTCTTTCCAATACTGAATCTTGTGAAATCAATACTGCTTTGTTGAATCTTGTTATGAAATATCAATTCGTCGGCCTTCCTAGTGAAGATGCCGCTACTCATCTGAATAGCTTCGTTGATTTATGTGATATGCAAAAGAAAAAAGATGTCGATAATGATGTCGTTAAATTGAAGCTATTTCCTTTTTCGCTTAGAGATCGTGCTAAAGCTTGGTTTTTGTCTTTGCCTAAAAATAGTATTGATTCTTGCAACAAGTGCAAAGATGCTTTTATCTCTAAGTATTTTCCTCCCGCTAAGATCATCTCTCTTAGAAACGATATTATGAATTTTAAGCAACTTGATCATTAACATGTTGCACAAGCTTGGGAGAGAATGAAATTAATGATACGTAATTGCCCTACTCATGGTTTAAATTTGTGGATGATTATACAAAAAATTTATGCCGGATTGAATTTTGCTTCTAGAAATCTTTTAGACTCGGCCGCGGGAGGCACTTTTATGGAAATCATTTTAGGAGATGCTACTAAACTCCTAGATAATATTATGGTTAATTATTCTCAATGGCATACTGAAAGATCTTCTAATAAAAAAGTGCATGCGATAGAAGAAATCAATGTTTTGAGTGGAAAGATGGATGAACTTATGAAATTATTTGCTACTAAGAGTGTTTCTTCTGATCCTAATGATATGCCTTTGTCTACCTTGATTGAGAATAACAATGAATCTATGGATGTGAATTTGTTGGTAGGAATAATTTTGGTAACAACGCTTATAGAGGGAATTTTAATCCTAGGCCTTATCCTAGTAATCCTTCTAATAATTATGGGAATTCCTACAACAACTCTTATGGAAATTATAATAAGATGCCCTCTGATTTTCAATCTAATATTAAATAATTTATTTCTTCGCAAAAGAATTTTAATGCTATGATTGAAGAAAAATTGCTTAAGATTGATGATTTGGTTAGGAACATTGATAGAATTGCTCTTGATGTTGATGCTTTGAAACTTAGATCTATTCCACCTAAGCATGATATTAATGAGTCTCTAAAAGCCATGAGAATTTCAATTGATGAGTGTAAAGAAAGAATCGCTAGGATGCGTGCTTCCAAAGATGCCTTTATTAAAGCGTGTTATTCTAATTCTTATGAAAATCAAGATGAAGATCTAAAAGTTATTGATGTGTCCCCTATCAAATCTTTGTTTTGCAATATGAATCTTGATGAAACTGAATATGATCTTCCTTTACCTAGAAGGCGTTCCAAAAAATCGGAGTATTTAGATCTTTATAAAGATTTGGATGTTGCTAAACCCACTATATTAGATTTCAAGGAATTTAATTATGAAAGTTGCTCTTTGATTGATTGTATTTCTTTGTTGCAATCCTTGCTAAATTCTCCGCATGCTTATAGTCAAAAGAAAGCCTTCACCGAACATATTGTTGATGCCTTGATGCAATCTTATGAAGAAAAACTTGAGTCGAAAGTCTCTATCCCTAGAAATCTCTATGATGAGTGGGAACCAACTATCAAAATTAAAATTAAAAATTATGAGTTTTTATTCTTTGTGTGATTTGGGTGCTAGTGTCTCCACTATCCCCAAAACTTTGTGTGATTTGCTAGATTTTCGCGATCTTGATGATTGCTCCCTAAACTTGCATCTTGCGGATTCCACTATTAAGAAACCTATGGGAAAAATTAATGATGTTCTTATTGTTGCAAATAGGAATTATGTGCCCATAGATTTCATTGTTCTTGATATAGATTGCAATCCTTCTTGCCCTATTATTCTTGGTAGACCTTTCCTTAGAACGGTTGGTGCAATTATTGATATGAAGGAAGGGAATATTAGATTCCAATTTCCATTAAAAAAGGGCATGGAACACTTTCCAAGAAATAAAATAAAATTTCCATATGAAACCATCATGAGAGCCACTTATGGATTGCCTTCCAAATATGGCAATACCTAGATCTATCCTCGCTTTTATGCCTAGCTAGGGGCGTTAAACGATAGCGCTTGTTGGGAGGCAACCCAATTTTATTTTTTGTTTTTTGTGTTTTTCTTCTGTTAGGGAATAAATAATCCATCTACCATCTGTTTGGATGTGGTTATGTGTTTTAATTAGTGTTTTTGCCAAGCTAGACCTATTGGATCTTCTTGGATGATAGTTATTTGATCTTGCTGTAATTTCCAGAAACTTTGCGTTCAGTGCCCAAATTACTAAAAATCATCAGAACGTGATAAAATACTGATTCCAATTGCTTATGATAAATAAAAAAATTGTCTAGGTCTTCTAATTTTGGTAGATTTTTTGGAGTACCAGAAGTTTGCGTTAGTTACAGATTACTACAGACTGTTCTGTTTTTGACAGATTCTGTTTTTCGTGTGTTGTTTGCTTATTTTGATGAATCTATGGTTAGTAAAATAGTTTATAATCCATAGAGAAGTTGGAATACAGTAGGTTTAACACCAAAATAAATAAAGAATGAGTTCATTACAGTACCTTGAAGTGGTTTTATGTTTTCTTTCTCTAACGGAGCTCACGAGATTTCTATTGAGTTTTGTGTTGTGAAGTTTTCAAGTTTTGGGTGAGTTCTTTTGATGGACTATGGAACAAGGAGTGGAAAGAGCCTAAGCTTGGGGATGCCCATGGCACCCCCAAGATAATCCAAGGACACCAAAAAGTCAAAGCTTGGGGATGCCCCGGAAGGCATCCCCTCTTTCGTCCACTTCCATCGGTAATTTACTTGGAGCTATATTGTTATTCACCAACATGATATGTGTTTTGCTTGGAGCGTCTTGTATTATTTGTGTCTTTGTTTGTTAGTTTGCCACAATCATCCTTGCTGTACACACCTTTTGAGATAGTCATCTATGAATTAAAATTTGATAGAATACTCTATGTGCTTCACTTATATCTTTTGAGTTATGTAGTTTTGCTCTACGTGCTTCACTTATGTCTTTTGAGCGTTATAATTTTGCTCTATGTGCTTCACTTAGATCTTTTAGAGCATGGTGGTGGTTTGTTTTAAAGAAACTATTGATCTCTCATGCCTCACTTAAATTATTTTGAGAGTCTTAATAGCATAGTAATTTGCTTAATATAAATATGCTTGGTGTTCAAGATATGTGAAATTTTCTTTTGAGTGCGTTGAATACTAAGAGAAGATTGAAGCATGATAATTGTTTTGAGATATGGAGGTGATAATATTAGAGTTATGCTAGTTTACTAGTTGTGAATTTAAAGAATACTTGTGTTAAAGTTTGTGATTCCCGTAGCATGCACGTATGGTGAACCGTTATGTGATGAAGTCGTAGCATAATTTATTTATCGATTGTCTTCCTTATGAGTGGCGGTCGGGGACGAGAGATGGTCTTTTCCTACCAATCTATCCCCCTAGGAGCATGCGCTTAATACTTTGCTTTGATAACTTCTAGATTTTTGCAATAAGTATATGAGTTCTTTATGACTAATGTTGAGTCCATGGATTATATGCACTTTTTCCCATCCTTCCACCATTGCTAGCCTCTCTAATACCGCGCACCTTTCGCCGGTATCATACACCCACCATATACCTTCCTCAAAACAGCCACCATACCTACCTATCATGGCATTTCCATAGGCATTCCGAGATATATTGCCATGCAACTTTCCACCTTTCCGTTTATTATGACACGCTCCATCGTTGTCATATTGCTAGCATGATCATGTAGTTGACATCATATTTGTGGCAAAGCCACCATTCATAATTCTTTCATACATGTCACTCTTGATTCATTGCATATCCCAGTACACCACTGGAGGCATTCATATAGAGTCATAATTGTTCTAAGTATCGAGTTGTAATTATTGAGTTGTAAGAAAAATAAAAGTGTGATGATCATCATTTTCTAGAGCATTGTCCCAAGTGAGGAAAGGATGATGGAGACTATGATTCCCCCATAAGTCGGGATGAGACTCCGGACGAAAAAAAGAGGCCATAAAAAAAGAGAAAAGGCCCAAATAAAAAAATGAGAGAAAAAGAGAGAAGGGACAATGTTACTATCCTTTTACCACATTTGTGCTTCAAAGTAGCACCATGATCTTCATGACAGAGAGTCTCTCGTTATGTCACTTTCATATACTAGTGGGAATTTTTCATTATAGAACTTAGCTTGTATATTCCAATGATGGGCTTCCTCAAATTGCCCTAGGTCTTCGTGAGCAAGCGAGTTGGATGCACACCCACTTAGTTTCTTTTGATGAGCTTTCATATACTTATATCTCTAGTGCATCCATTGCATGGCAATCCCTACTCACTCACATTGATATCTATTGATGGGCCTCTCCATAGCCCGTTGATACGCATAGTTGATGTGAGACTATCTTCCCCTCTTTTTGTCTTCTCCACAACCACCCTTCTATTCCACATAGTGCTATGTCCATGGCTCACGCTCATGTATTGCGTGAAGATTGAAAAAGTTTTGAAAAAGTTAGAGTATGAAACGATTGCTTGGCTTGTCATCGGGGTTGTGCATGATTTAAATACTTTGTGTGGAGAAGATAGAGCATAGCCAGACTATATGATTTTGTAGGGATAACTTTCTTTGGCCATGTTATTTTGAGAAGACATAATTACTTTATTAGTATGCTTGAAGTGTTATTATTCTTTATGTCAATATGAACTTTTGTTTTGAATCTTTCTAATCTGAATATCCATACCACAATTAAGAAATTTTGCATTGAAATTATGCCAAGTAGCACTCCGCATAAAAAATTCTCTTTTTATCATTTACCTACTCGAGGACGAGCAGGAATTAAGCTTGGGGATGCCTGATACGTCTCCAACGTATCTATAATTTTTGATTGCTCCATGCTATATTATCTACTATTTTGGACTATATTGGGCTTTATTTTACACTTTTATATTATTTTTGGGACTAACCTATTAACCGGAGGCCCAACCCAGAATTGCTGTTTTTTTTTGCCTATTTCAGTGTTTTGAAGAAACAGAATATCAGACGGAGTCCAAACGGAATAAAATCTTCGGGAACATGATTTTCTCACCGAACGTGATCCAGGAGACTTGGACCCTGCTCCAAGGAACAAAAGAGGCGGTCACGAGGGTGGGGGCGCGTCCCCCCTAGGGCGTGCCCCCCTGCCTCGTGGGCCCCTTGTTGCTCCTCCGGCGTACTTCTTCCTCCTATATATACACACGTACCCCCAAACGATCAGAACAGGAGCCAAAAACCTAATTCCACCGCCGCAACTTTCTGTATCCACGAGATCCCATCTTGGGGCCTGTTCCGGAGCTCCGCCGGAAGAGGGCCGTCATTACGGAGGGCTTCTACATCATCCTAGCCTCTCCGATGAAGTGTGAGTAGTTTACCTCAGACCTTCGGGTCCATAGTTAGTAGCTAGATGGCTTCTTCTCTCTTTTTGGATCTCAATACAATGTTCTCCCCCTCTCTTGTGCAGATATATTCGATGTAATCTTCTTCTTTTGCGGTGTGTTTGTTGAGACCGATGAATTGTGGGTTTATGATCAAGTCTATCTATGAACAATATTTGAATCTTCTCTGAATTCTTTTATGTATGATTGGTTATCTTTGCAAGTCTCTTCGAATTATCCATTTGGTTTGGCCAACTAGATTGGTAGTTCTTGCCATGGGATAAGTGCTTAGCTTTGGGTTCGATCTTGCGGTGTTCTTTCCCAGTGACAGAAGGGGCAGCAAGACACATATTGTATCGTTGCCATCGAGGATAACAAGACGGGGTTTATTTCATATTGCATGAATTTATCTCTCTACATCATGTCATCTTGCTTAAAGCATTACTCTGTTTTTAACTTAATACTCTAGATGCATGCTGGATAGCGGTCGATGAGTGGAGTAATAGTAGTAGATGCAGAATCGTTTCGATCTACTTGTCACGGACGTGATGCCTATATACATGATCATGCCTAGATATTCTCATAACTATGCTCAGTTCTGTCAATTGCTCAACAGTAATTTGTTCACCCACCGTATAAAACTTATGCTCTCGAGAGAAGCCACTAGTGAAACCTATGGCCCCCGGGTCTATTCTCATCATATCAATCTCCATCACTTTAAACTTGTTTTGTTTTTACTTTGCCTTTTACTTTTCACTTTGCATCTTTATATCAAAAATACCAAAAATATTATCTATCGGATCTCACTTATGTAAGTGACCGTGAAGGGATTGACAACCCCTAATCGCGTTGGTTGCGTTGAGCTCTTTGTGTTGTGTAGGTACAAGGGACTTGCGCGTGGCCTCCTACTGGATTGATACCTTGGTTCTCAAAAACTGAGGGAAATACTTACGCTACTCTGCTGCATCATCCCTTCCTCTTCGGGGAAAACCAACGCAAGCTCAAAACATAGCAATGGACAATTGCAACCTCGCATTCAGCAGGAAGAATGTGACAAATCTTGTGTTTGCACGGTTGGCTACATATCGTTCTAGCGTTATTGTCTTCAATCGAATCTCATGAGAAGTGAGAAAATCCCGATGCTTACGAATCCACCGATTGGTTATAACTTTCTTACCCCGTCCTGTTGCCTAAATAGACATGAAGATTGAAAACAGTTAAGGTCTAAAAGAAGAGTGTCGAAAGAGCAACAGCTGAACGGTTAATTCTAGTACACTATATGCGGGATTCCAATGTGCGTAAAATTATCACCTTTATATACAACTTCTCTAGACATGGAAAGCATTGCAGCAAGCCAATAATCTTGTTCAGATCAAAACTATTCATTTGGATATATAAGATCTTGACAGAATCCAGCACCATTGATAGGCCATCCATGGAGAAACTCTTCATTAAGCATAGAACATAATATTAGTACAAAATGTGTACTCCAAGATGATATATAAATTATGCGCAGAAATTTAAAATGCAGCTTATGGTTACAAGTGTAGATGATAATATAAAGTACCCGAAGAACTGTGGAGCCAAACACCATATTGAAATGAGCACAGAGATCATGTATTACACCCAAGGTCTCCAGTTTAGGCGCAAAGAGGACGGTTATTTGCAACGGTGAATAACTAGAATCAAGGATCAACCTTTGAAGTGAAGGGGCATCTTAGATGATGAGCTGCCTTCCATCAAAAGAAATTCCAATTCTTACAAGGTTAGGCGACTTTATTTGGAGATAATCGATTCTAACTGTGAAAACAAGCACAAGCACTCCAGCGCAGGGCAACTGGAGTGGATGATGTTGTGCAATGAGGCCTTCGATATACGAACCCGCACAAGTGAAAGTTTCTTGAGAAATGGGAGTCGAAGGTTTAGTACCAGATTGTCTGGCAGGTAGCACTATGCAAAGGTGGCGGTGTGGAGAGAGGACGAAAACCCCGAGATGGACATCGGTGCTGAGGGCACAAGTTCATGGCGTTCGGTATGTGGTATGTGATTTCCAGGGGAATAGTAGAACTCAAGCAGTTGTAGTTCTGTGAATTCAGGGGATTCCAGCTAGGCGTCCACCATGCAGGGCATGGTATGCTTGCTCAGGTAGCATGACGGGATGCAGAGGCTTTGAACGGAGCCCTAGTGGGAGGAGATGATGGCTCTGGGGATTTCAAAATTATTGAAGAGAGATAGCTAACGACAGTCGACATTAAGGGGAATGGCGCGCCATAGAGGGCGCCACCGAATTGAGAGGACTTGGGTGCGGCAGCAATCCTTGGTGGGGAGAAGCGAGATGATCTCCCCATGGATGGCGTCCGGGAGATCGCTAATGCGGTCCACCCGAGATTCTACGAGTTCCTGGGATCTAGTGGGGGCGGGGTCACCGCTTCTCCCCGCGCTGTCGGGTGCGGGATCTACAATAGGTGTCGCCGCTGGCGGGAGCCTCATCTTCTTGGCGCTGGGGTCAGCCGACTCCATTTTCCTCGAGGGCGTCGCGTCGCGCTCACGGATTTGAGCAGAGTAACGAATGACGAGCCTAGTTGTAGTGCGAGCGAAGAAGAAGGGGAGCTGGGGGTTTTCTGTAGGAGTGAGGAAGAAGGGGAGCTAGGGTTTTCTGTAGGAGTGAGGTGAGGAATTTGGGGGTACGAGTGGAGCGAGCTGACGTGAGGTGGGTGGGAGCGAGGAGGAAGAAGAGCACCCAGGTTTTTGAATTGATTTTACTATTTACTAGTGTGGATGGGCTGTTTTGTCTTGGGACCCGAGAAACAATTACTACTAGTATAGTGGAGACACTCTACAGCTACCCAGAAAAACAATTACTACTAGTACAGTGGAGACACTCTACCGCTTCTGGCTCCTCCTAGGTCATTGAAACGTCTCCCTCTACTGAATGACGTTATACTTTTGTTCACCGACATGCGGGCCATGCAGCGCGCGGGCCCGAATGCCATCCACCAAATTAGAAGGCAGTATGCAGACAGAGAGTCACCCCGGTCGTAGCGCGGCAGTAACGAGCCGTCGTATCACAAAACCCCACCTCCCCGCAGTTTAAGTTTGACGGACGAAGCAACCATCATTTCACTCTTCGCCGAATCCCCTTCTCCCTCACCATCTTCAAGAAAGGCAACACTTGCAACTGCCACTGTTCTTCTCTCTGAATGAAGGGAAGGTAAGCAGATCCGTGATGTTGGTATATTTTCGTTCAGAGGAAAAAAAGAACTTTTGCAAAGCAGTAACCGATCCTCACTCTCTTTTTTGTTTCATTGTCATTGCGATTGTGTTTTTCTTTCAGTGGACTCCTAGTATTCGTCAGTTTCATGATGGACCAAGGAGAACCAGGCAAAGATCTGCCGATATTGGAGCAGACGCGGGAGGATGATCCCCACGAGATAGAGAGCTCCAAGAAGATGGAGGAAACCACCGAGGCGACCCCAGATACTGAGATGGTCAACGCCCCGTTTGAGGTTAT